>NC_050467.1:12640387-12932887 GCF_013373865.1 Monomorium pharaonis
ATTTCAAAATAATATTATTGCCTTACAAAACGTTTTAAACCAGAGAGAGAAGAGAGAGAGAGAGAGAGAGAGATTGATTGATTGATTGATCTTTTATTAGCTTTCTCAGCTATTTTCAATACATATATATACAATTTTATGCTACATCATTAAAACAAATTCTTTAGCATTCGTTTTTTAAACATTTCTAAACGATTACAATGTTTAACTTCGTGTGGTAATGCGTTGTACATTAACACACTCTCATAAAATAAACTTTTTTGCGCGCTTCTTGTTTTTCGGAATTCAATAACAATATCCCCTGTCTGCCTAGTTTCGCGTTCTCCCTCTACTATTCTAAGTCTATTACTAAATTGCTCCGGCATCATATTATTTAAGATCTTAAAAATAAATATGCACATGTTGTAATACAGCCTTTGTCTTATGGTCATAAATTGCAACGCTTGGTGCATACATTTAACTTTGGTACGTTTGTCACATTGCAATATGACTCTCATAGCTCTATTTTGCGCTATTTGGAGCCTACTTAACTGTGTATCCCCCATATCTATTAGTAGCGTTGCACAATACTCAAAGTGAGGTGCTATAATTGTCTTGTATATCGTACATCTAGTGTAAGCCGAGATAAAGTTCCCTATTCTATTTAAAAAACTTATTTTCTTCCCTATTTTCTTTAGCATGTAATCACAGTGACCGCTGAATCTAAGTCTATCATCAATAATTATGCCCAAGTACTTTATTATTTCTACGCGCTCGATCTCATTTCCATCCAAACATCTCACAATAGTATTGCCTTTCAATTCTTTCCTTATACCTCTAACTAACATATATTTTGTTTTCCCCGCATTCATTTTCAGTTTATTAATATTCATCCATTCCTCCACTACGTTAAATGCAATATTCAATTTCCTCTCTATCTCCGCACTACTCTCACCTGTTACATATATTAACGTATCGTCCGCAAACATTTTTATATTACACACATCCGAGCAAACGTTAACAATATCATTCATATATATTATAAACAACAATGGGCCCAATACCGAACCCTGTGGCACTCCGTATTCTGTAGTCAGTATCTTAGACCATCTATCATTAAATTGAACTTGTTGCATTCTATCTTTTAAGTACGACCTAAACCATTCTAGAACTGTTCCTGTAATACCATACTGGTATAATTTCTCTAATAATCTTCCTCTATCAATTGTCTCGAAAGCCCGTTTAAGATCTACAAAAATAACTCCTACTATTTGTCTCTCACTAATAATCAATTTCCATTCATCTATAACTGTTTGAATTGCTGTTTCACACGAGTAATTTTTCCTAAAGCCCGACTGATGTTCCGTTATAATATTATTACTTTCTAGGTAGACCTCAATTTGCTTTTTAACTATTATCTCTAATACTTTTTCATATATTGGTAATATATTAATAGGCCTATAATCACTTGCCCTCTTAGGTTTCTTTACTTTTGGTATTGGAATTATCGTGGATGTTTTCCACTCTTTCAAGAAACAACCCTCACTCAATGACTTATTTATTATATCACAATATTCCTCTTCTATGACACAAAATACCGTTTTTAATATATTGCTAGTTATTCCTTCTTCTGTACCTTTCTTTTTTGATAATTCCCTAATGATTTTTCTTACTTGTTCTGTCGTAATTGATTCAAATTTTTCTAGCTCTCCCATCTTTTCAATACAATAAATAGTTCTCTTATTTGTGCTCGTTGTATAATTCTTATCTATAGATTTTATTATGTCTTTAATACTTTGTATATAATATAAGTTAAATTTATCAGCTATATCACACTTTATATTATTGTCTAATATTTCAAAATCTATTTTTCCTACAACTTTCGCGCCTATTGGTCCTCCTCTAATAATTTCTTTTAATGATTTCCACATAGTTGTGGGATTGTTACTATTATGATCAATCATGTTTTCATAATATTCTTTTTTCTTTGTTCTAATTACACTAACTACTGCATTTCTTTCTATTTTAAATTGTTGCCAGTTTTGTTCCGTGCTATCGTACAGTGCTTTTCTATAAGCCTCATCTCTTCTAGTCGCTAGCTCTTCTATTTCCTTTGAATACCATTTTTTCCCTTCCCATATTTTCGGTATTTTAAAAATTTTCTTAGGTGCTGAGATGTCTAGCGCATCTACAATACTATTAATTAAATTCTTTGCCTTTACATTAATATCTAACTCATTAATATCTAAATCATATCTTTTTTCTAAATTACTCTCCACTAGCTTAATAAACTCATGCGCATTATATCTACTATAATCCCTGCCACTGAATTCTTTATATTTATTTACAGTCTTGTTCGTATTTATCACGACTTTTATCCACGCATGATCCGTTATCTTAGGTTCGTACTTGACTTCTACATTTATATCTTTATTCGCAAAAACTAGATCTATAATTGTTTTACTATTTTCGGTAACTCTCGTTGGTTTATCCACATTGCTTCATACCTAGACTTTGCATAGTCGTTAGTAGTTTATTTGTATAATAAGAGTTTGTCATACAATCTATATTAAAGTCTCCTAATATTATACACTCTTCTTTTATCGTTAATTTTTCTACTATCTCCTCTAAGAATCCTATAAACTCTCCATGTGACGCACTCGGTGAATGATATATTACCATTAACACTCCTTTAAATAATTTTTCTTTCACTTCTATTGCAACGCACCACACAATCCTTTCTAATTTTTTCAATACTACTATTTCATACTTGATATCATCTCTTACATACAGAGCAACCCCCCCTGTATTTCTATTTTCCGCGTCGCATCTAACCACACTGTATCCCGGTACACTTATTTCACTGTCTTCAATTTCCGCAATCAGTCTCGACTCCGACAATGCAATAACTGCCGGATTTAATTTCTTCATAATCTGATGCTGTATCTCGTCCTTATGTGCCATTAAACTTTGCGCATTTGTATATATTATCTGATCCTCTTCTTTCTGTAATTGCTATTTTTTGGCTTCCCATCCACCTCTCTTCTTCTCCTCTTCGATAGCCCTCTTATATGTCGGGCATTCCGGATCCAGAGCATCATGATCGTCTTTTATTTTTAAATTATATGTTTTTATTTTAAACATACAATTTACACATTTGTTCTGCTTCTCTCTACATTCACTTGCTTTATGCTTTCCTGTACATTTATGACACGTTTCATCTCTCGTACAGTTTTTTGCAATGTGGTAGAATCCCCAGCACTTGAAACATCTCTTTATGCTGTTGTAAGCCGATTACAACTATATCTATTAAAATTGCGACACGCATCTTTCGAAAGACGTTGCAAGAAGCACCTCTTTCGAAAGACGCACAAGAATCCGCCGCGCTCACGGAAGTCCCGAGTAACTTCCGTGAGATTACAACAGCGCGTTCGGAAGCAGTTCGTATCGCCCTAGAAATAGGTCCGACGCTGCAAAATCAAACCGCAAGGCTACCGCGTTCCGATGTCGAAACGCTTAGCCTCGCGGAAGCTACCGACGCCCGGTCACTGGCCCCCGAAATTGCGCCAGATATCATAATATATAAACGCGACCACGCCGTGACCGAGCCGGAGAGAAACATAACAACGTCCGAGCCGCGTCGCGTACTATACACCTTATCGCGAGTGATACCTAACACCATCACAGCTGATTGTAAGCGCAAGAAACAGAAATAAAGACAACGAACAAGCACGTAAGAAGCGTCTTCTTTTCTCCTATACACCGAGCCGAACCTACACCCTTTGGGTCCCAACCCTTCAGGCAGAACGATCCCAACTACCGACGGGAAAGAATTCCCAAAACGAGCAAACGCTCACAACAATGCTGAAGTGATTGAACACAGGACATTTTCTCCAGCCTATATTCAACTTTTCTTTTTTTAACATCAATTCATGTGTTACTTCATCTACTTCAATTATTAAAGATCTACCTTCTTTTCCTTTTCTTCTAGATTGACTATCATCCATATTTTTTCTTTTCGGGATTTTCTTAACTATGCTTATACGAGATTCACCAATACTATTCTGTTTCTTTATCGTATCTATTAGCTCATCGTCATCCAACTCTATTTCTTCCTCGCTAATATTAACAATTTTTATTTTCGGCTTCTTTTGTAGTGATTCTGTAACATTATAATTGTCACCTAGTTTAGACGGTACTACATCTTTTAATTTATCTATTTCTTCTCCGGTCTCACATCCTAGAATTACTGTTCCTTCTCTTCCTTTTCGTACCTTTGTTATCCCCATTGGCATATTCTTAATATCAACTTTTTCTTTTATTATTTTTTTAGTTGTCTCACTTTCTTGCTGAGTCTTCGGTTTGATGATTATGATGTTTTCCTTCTTTTTCTTTATTGCCTCACTGTAACTGCCGCGCACATTTTCCGCTGATGCCTGCATTCCTCCTCGTATTATTTTTCGTAAGTCTTCCATTTCTTGTTTAATAGCTTTTATTTCCTCTTGCACTGTTTCCTTAATCAGCATTTTTATTTCTCGTTTGCATGCCATTTCATCTTTCATCTCTCTCATAGTTCTTACTAGCCAATCAATTTTCGTATCCATGCCCACGTTGACTCCTATCGCTCTGCTTCCGCCACTTCCCGTCGATCCCGTAGAACTTAGTCTTTCTCTTCCGCTTCCCGTCTGTATTGGTGTTTTTTTCACATCTATATCTTTTTCACTGTCTACTGTGAACTTCTCATATGGGCCAGGACAAGACACGTATTCTCGATTTCTGTCATACACCTTATGTTTACTTGCACATCCAGGATGGAAGAAAAGTTTGACACATGACTTACATGTCACAACCTGACTTTTTATTTCCTTCTTACATGCGGCACATCTATATTCCGCATATTCATCGACCATATTAGTAGGTATCGGCTGATGCCGATCCTATCGATACGGACGCCCACGGGGGGGAGGGAGGGAGGGAGGGAGAGAGAGAGAGAGAGAGAGAGAGAGAGAGAGAGAGAGAGAGAGAGAGAGAGAGAGAGAGAGAGAGAGAGAGAAGTAAGAAAGCTTAATTCTTTATAACGTTAAGTATTTTATTTCTATAAACAATAATATATATGTATATAATTTTTGAAAATAATTTTTAAATTTTTTCTTTGAAATGTTTTTTGCTCTTTTTCCTTTTTTTTACAACATAAAGCTTAATTGTTTTATCAAAATTTCGAATTTTTAATATGACTTAGTTGCGTTTTTACTTTTATCATATCTAAATGTTTTTTTCAAAGTTAAAGAAAATAAGCATTATATTTAAAAAAGAAAGAAAGAAATAAAGGGAGTAGAAAGTAAGAGTAGAAAGAAAGAAATATTAAAAAGGTATATCTAAAAATAGAAATAAAGAAGGTACATAATAATTAATGATCAGGTGTAGAAAATCAATGTATCGTTTGGTTGTAATTAACATTGACTCCAAACGGGTAGATATATTGATTTTCTTATAGCTGTCTCAAAATAAATTAAAACAGCTGATATGGACGTAAAACCATATATACACTGCAAAAAAATGCAATGTATCCAATAAGATATGTAGTTGAGGACGCCTACTCAATGCAATACTATATGTTATTGCAGTATCAACATTGTACTTGTAGTAACAGTAAATATTGTATTGAGTATTTTATGTAGTTGGCAGCCCACAATTACATATGTTGTTGATTGTATTATTTTTTTTTCTACGTGTATTTTTTTTGTGTGTGCATGTGCGCGCGCAGGCGCGCGTGTGTGTGTAAAATTATGTAAATTTATAAATAATTATTGGACATATTATATAAAAACATGTTTTATTAAAAATTATTTACTTAATTCTTTAACTTCTTTTAAATAAATACATACATACATACATAATGTGTGTGTGTGTGTGTGTGTGTGTGTGTGTGTGTGTGTTTATAAAAAACAAAAATTAAAATTATTAAGTAAATAATAATTTTTAATAAAATATGTTTTTATATAATATTACGTAATTATTTATAAAATTATACTTACACGTTTTTTATTCAAAATTACAAAAGATGGATAGATTAAAGAAAGGAAGAGATAAAGAAGAGAGAGAGAGAGAAAAAGGAAAAGAGAGAGATGATTCAAGAATGCATAATTCTTTTAAATTAATAAAGATTAAGACATTTTCATAAAAAAACGGAGAGAGAAAAAAGGAAGAAAGACGAAAAAAGTATATAATAATTGTTTAAAAAGCTGTTGCGTTATTTTTTTATGCCTTATTTTTTTATAAAATAGCATGTTATGTTATAAACATATATATGTTATGTACGTAAAAACATAGATATCATATATACATGCATATGTATATGTACATTTATATATATATATATATATATATATATAGTATAGAGATATTTATAAAAAATAAAGTTTAAAAAAATTAAAATAAATAATATTTTTTAATAAAATCTATTTTTATATAATATTATAAAAAGGTACATAATATTAATGATCATTAAGTCGAGTCAGGTATAGAAAATTAATATATCGTTTGGTTGTAATTAACGTTGACTCCAAACGGATAGATATATTGATTTTCTTATAACTGTCTCAAAATCCAATGTACTTCATGATTTGTTTCCATGTTCCTTTGTCTTCTATTTTACCATGTCTTCTATAAATTCCCATTATATTGGAGTTTATTTTTATTTTTTAAATTGATTTTAATACCTAAAATATCCAGATTATTTAAAATGTTTTTTTCCATTAGTAATATGTAATGTATCGGCTTTTATACTGTAATAACTGTAATTAAAAAGAATAATTTCTAAAGCTAAGGCTATCTTGGAATTATTTTCGATGATGACACGTTTTCCATGACAGACCAAGTTCTCATCAATCTTCCATCAATAATCTTTCGTCACAACTTCTTTAATAATCAGATTATTATTATAGTAGTAAAAGATTATTTACTTTTGGAAAAAGTATATAATAACCTAGCGCGGCACACACGTTACATGTACATAACGTATGATCCCCGCGCTGACAACTCTCGCAGCACGAAGTGAGCTAAGCGAGAGAACCAATCAGATCATCGCGGAAAAGAGTCAACAATAATTCAAGACTTTCGAGAAGACTTCGAGAGATGCGAGTATCGATTTAACATGCCTTTTTTTAGAAAGGATACACTATTAACGCCTGATAAAAAAATTTTTTGCTAAAGAAATGAATTTGATTCAAGAAAGTATCTAAGGAATTAATGCATTTTATCGATACATATAACATTCTCTTACTAGAAAATAAATTGTTTTTACAAGAAACATTTGTACTCCTTAGTATGACAAAAAATACTCTTACCTTAATCAATAACTTCAGTCAGTAATTGTTCGAAGAGTCGACTAATGAAGAATTCAGAGAAAGATAAATGCAACACATTCAATAATAAAAGTCTTGAAAGTCTACTGTTTTGTGAAGTCGCTGTACTTTTGAATGTATGGAGGCCGTAAGGAAAATAATTCGACAATGAACTTATTAATCAATTCAAGTTGATTAATGAGCAGAAATTGTTATCTTTCCTGAAAAAATTAACGAAAAAATTGCAACGATGATATCTCAATAAATAATTTTTAATTTATACACTACTAACGTCTGATAAAAAAAATTTTGCCAAAGAAATAAATTTGATTCAAGAAAGTATCTAAGGAATCAATGCATTTTATCGATACATGTAACATTCTCTTACTAAAAAATAAGTTGTTTTTACAAGAAACATTTGTACTCCTTAGTATGGCAGAAAATACTCTTAATCAATAACTTCAGTCAGTAATTCTTTGAAGAGTGGACTAAAGAAGAATTCAGAGAAAGATAAATGCAACACATCCAATAATAAAAGTTTTGAAAGTGTACTGTAAAATAAAAGGTAAATAATAAACAAACAAAGGTTAGTCACAGATAAATTATTACCTGAGTTTGAATGTCACAAAATATTTTTTTCTTGTTTAAGTCTTAATAAACGGCGTTATATAATAATATAATAAGCGCCAAGAGACAGATGTGAGACCGTTTAGGCGAGTATTATCAGCACGAGTGAGTCCCAGATGCGCACAGTAATAAACGGACACAGCAAGCTGAGTGAAACGGACACAGTAACAAACGGACACAGACCAAACGGACACAGTAATAAACGGACACAGTGCGAAACGGACACAGTAACAAACGGACACAGTGCAAAACGGACACAGTAACAAACGGACACAGACCAAATGCGCACAGAGCGAAACGGACACAGTGCGAAACGGACACAGACCAAATGCGCACAGAGCGAAACGGACACAGTGCGAAACGGACACAGACAAATGCGCACAGACCAAATGCATACACGGAAAGTCGCAAACCCATGTGATGCAGTGAATGCTTTGCACGCACACACACACACACACACACACACACACGGGGGGGGGTGCAAGGGGGGCCTTCGGCCCCCCTCCCGCACCCACCCCGTCCAAGTCGCTAACCTATGTGAACTTTACTCTGCTTTCACTGTACATGGATTGCATTTGGTCCGTGCGCACATGCAGTGTGCGCATTTGGTCCGTGCGCACGTACAGTGTGCGCATGTGCAGTGTGCGCATTTGGTCCGTGCGCATTTGGTCTGTGTCCGTTTCGCACTGTGTCCGTTTCGCTCTGTGCGCATTTGGTCTGTGTCCGTTTGTTACTGTGTCCGTTTCGCTCTGTGCGCATTTGGTCTGTGTCCGTTTGTTACTGTGTCCGTTTATTACTGTGTCCGTTTGGTCTGTGTCCGTTTATTACCGTGTCCGTTTCACTCAGCCTGCTGTGTCCGTTTATTACTGTGCACATCTGGGACGCTTCCATCAGCACGAGTCTCAGCGTGCATGTGCCAAAGGCGTGTGCAAGGCAAAGACGAGTGCTGAAAACAACACAGGAACCATAAAAAGTCCTTCCTCCATAACACATACAATTTTCGTAACGCAAGTATGACTTCAACTTTTGAAGGAAGGATAAATTAAAAAAATTAGTTTAAAAAATATATTGCAACAAGAAAAATCTGTTAATATTAAATCGTATTAAACATTGTAGTAGTCATCTGCAAACTAATTTATTGCTGTTCTTTAACAACAAACCTTGTCAAATTACTTTGGTGACCGGACGAGAGAAAGTCGCTGCCCGCTAGAAGGCCAGGCTCAATTCTGTACCGCATACCGACAACTATCGGTGTCGTTGCGCAAATATTTAACCATATAAAATATCTGAGCAACGACATCGATAGTTGTCGGTAAACTGTACAGAATTAAAGGAACTCTACAGAATTGAGCCCCAGGCCTTAGGAAATAAATCGGCGAAAGAGGATCGGCATCGGCAACGTAAGAATATAATGGGGAATCTCCACTAGAGATATTCGGTAAAGGAACTTAGGCAGGATTCACACTGCGTCCGACATCCGAAGTACCGATGATCCGATATCCAATAGGAGAAAGGATTTTTAGATAGCAATTCTTTCACACAAGACGCAGCAACACTAATTAACGGCTTCTGCCCGCTAGTGGCACGCGTGCCGCACGGCAGAAATTGATAAGGGAATACCGCAATAGCCAATCAATGAGCGAGTTCAAGCCGGCAAAGCGATTAGGTCTGCTTACCAAGCGATTAAACATGATTGGTTTTTACTTTTAGATCCAACCAATCATGTTCAACTGCTCGGCGAGCAGGTTTAGCTGCTTGGCCGGCTTGAAATCGCCCAATGACTAGGCCAGCGAAACGTTAAGCTAGTGGCTCTGGCACACAAGACGCGGCAGCACAGTAACGCGGCGACACGGTGACCAATCATCGTTTTGAATTCCGTAAAAATTCCATAAAGACACCATATTTGCGGTTCAATTTCGGCTAATGCAACGGTTACCAATCAGGAGCCAAGAGTTTGCCAAAATCTGACATGCAAGTGAATTCTGATTGGTTACCACATGGGAATCGCCGCTATTATCGTATACATGGAGAAGTGACTTTCATTTTTTAGCAGATCATTAATGCCATATCCACACAAACTTACATAAGCGCATAAGCATATGCATAACATAATTGATTGGTCTATAAGCACGTGCATAAGAAAATAGACCAATCAAATTTATTATGCATATGCTTATGCGCTTGTGTAAGTTTGTGTGGATATACTCTTAGAATCGATAATTTGTTCATTTTTCAACTACAAACAAAAATTCTTGCATTATAAACAAACAATTCAAAATAAGAATTTCATTTCTATATAGGCCTAACCTTAAAAAAATTTTTGTTTTTAAAAAATTTCTAACGGTTTTTAAAAATTTAATGACTTTTAAACGGTTCAACTACAAACGAAAGCACTACAAACAACTACAAACGGTTCCAAATAAGAATCTGATGTCTACATAGGCCTAGCCTTAAAAAAATTCCCAACGGTTTTTGAAAAATCGATAACTTTAAAACGGTTCGACTACAAACGAAACGAAAAGCACTACAAACAACTACAAACGATTCCAAATAAAAATCTCATGTTTATATAGAATTAACCTTAAAAAAAATTTCCGTTTTTAAAAAATTCCCAACGGTTTTTGAAAAATCGATAACTTTAAAACGGTTCGACTACAAACGAAACGAAAAGCACTACAAACAACTACAAACGATTCCAAATAAAAATCTCATGTTTATATAGAATTAACCTTAAAAAAAATTTCCGTTTTTAAAAAATTCCTAACGGTTTTTAAAAACTCAATAACTTTTTAACAGTTCGACTACAAACGAAACGAAGTACTACAAACAACTACAAACGATTCCAAATAAGAATCCGATGTCTATAAAGGCCTGGCCCAAAAAAAATTTCTAACGATTTTTATAAAATCGATAAGTTTTGAACGGCTCAACTACAAACGAAACGAAAAGCACTACAAACAACTACAAACAATACTAAATAAGAATCTCATGTCTATTGTAACCGTCGCTCGCGAGCGACGGCCAACTTCGCCTCCGTCCCTGGTCGCGGCCCTGGGCCGCCGGGTGTCGGGGCGACTGCCTCTGCGAAATTTTCCACTGCAATGCTTAGTTGGGCGCCAGGTACGTTAAACGTACCACTCTGTGTGCACCAAATCGCTAACGAACGTTACGGTAACAGAATCGTGGGAAAGACGGGCGCACGCTAGGCGACCGGGGCGTTAGCGGCTCCGATATCCAGCTGCTCAGCCCTCAAATGGCAGAGGGGGAGGTTCGGCGCGGGCGGATGGAATCGGGAAGGCGAGAGAATCAGTGACACAACATTAATGTAACAGAGAAAATTAACAATTGTATTTGATCGGATATTTTATAAGGTCAGACGGGTCTGTAGAGTGGCGATGGTTCGCGCGCGTTACCAGCGCTGGGTAGCGTATCTCGCGGGAACGGGATGCTTGACGAACGGGTTATGGTGCGTACGCGAGAATTCTCCGGCTTGTCTACGGTTGACCCGGCGTCGTTGGAAGACGCCAAACTCTCGATAGAATGACGACTTCGTCAAGGGCGAACGGGACGAACTGTAACTCCGAGCCCGCGCGGCACGCGACAGACTGTGTTTTCCCGCGCGCTAACGAATCTCGCGAGCAATAAGCGCGATAATTATTCACTCGCCAACCAGGCGGTTCAAGACGATTACTTCGAGTATTATCAGAGCGCAATTACCGAAGGGCTCGCGACATAAATGCAATCGACCAAATTACACAGTACTAATGATAATTTACCAAGGCGCGACAATTTACAACACGAGAATGACCCGTGACACGACGACCGGACGAAATGACGATTGACTCGGCTGCGGATCGGGACGCACACGCAATGCGATGATAATATGAAATATACAGCACGGAGCGAAATCACGCGGGCGGGCGCGATCGGGCGAGACAACGGTGCTCCGATAAATCTGCGAGCTCGTGGCTTCACTTTGTACGCCGGAAAATACTACGATAATTACGCGACTTCCCCGCGGCTCGCCCAATCCCAAAAATTGGGACCAGCGAGAATCGAAGCAACTCCGCGCTTACTAAACTAGAGCTCTGTGCGCTCGGCTACGAGCGGCTCTGACGATAGGTCAAAATTTTCTGTACTTAAAGATATCGGAAATCTTCAAAATCGATTTTCTCGAGTATTTTTGAGAAGCGCATCGTATTGCTTTAGGAAGTTGATGTTCGCGTACTGATCTTTAAATCTTATAAGTATGAAAAAAATCGATGACCCATGACCTGTAAGGTCCCCTTGTAAGATTTTAGATGGGATCCGAAAGAACGGAAAACAGTAAGTCTTTTTCTTTCGGGCTGCGGACTTTAGTGAATTTCTCACGACAGGAGTTTGGGCGTGGGTGGTTCAAAGGACTTTATTGGTAAAATTACCTCTCTTAGAATTGCGTGGAGGTATCACTTAATTTTTTACTGGACGGGTAGTAGGCCCTTTTGGAAAGTATGTTAATTTAGGCGGCCAATTATTGGCCGGTTCCTCCTTGTCTCCGCCCGAAAAGATTTCAAGTTCTGACAGGGAAGAGGGGATTAGGATTTTCGGATGTTCTTTATCTAAAATGGGGGAGGAATTTTATGTTTCCCGGCCCGCGCATTTCCCAGGGGTGGCAGGCGCATCTGGCTTCCAAAGGAAAATTTTATAGTTCTTTTGACATTTTGAGGTGGTCTGGTTCTCTTTCGATAACATTTCGCCCGTAAATAAAAAGTGTTTTTACCCTTAAAACCAAATGTGCCCTTGCCCCTTTTCGAGTAATCTAACTTTCCATCTGGCACTTATCTGCGGTCGTAAAAGAATTCTGTAAGTGCCCTTAGTCCGCTAAGGGTAAATATTTGAATTTTAACTTCGCTGGGGCCTAACCCCCACCGAATTTTATGGGCTTTTTAATGTCTTGGGTCCCTCTGATTATAGGAACCAGAATTTCGTTTGGCTTACTTATCTCTGAAAAGGTCAGCGGGCAATAAAAAGGTGAAGACCCTCGGACGTAACATAAGAATACTCACTTTTATAGTGCCTTAGTATAACCTAAGACACATTGCTGAAGCACCTTGTCTCGAGTTTCTAGAAATTGGTTACTACAACGGTTGACAGCAGCATGACGGCAACTTCATAGGCGTTTGGTTATCTGGGCACTGCAATCTTTCTGGGCGTTTAAAATTTTATTGACTTGCCGATAATAATTTTATTTAGTTTTTTTTTTTAGATAAAATGCCTTTAACTTAATATAATATTGTGTAACAAATGCAAGAAGTCAGTTATTGTCTATGAATGCGAAAGTGAACACACAAGCCGAAAGCGAGCAAAGGGCAATAACCAAACTACCTAGCTAGCAAAATGAGCTTTGCGCGAAGTTTGCCGCAAACTCGAACAAACCTTTGCAGCAAAATTACGACAATGTGTGTCCGCATTAAGCTTAGCTTTTGCTGGCAAGGCTTGTAAATAGTATGACGCATATTTTATGCAAATAACAGGGTAAAATTTGCTAGTAAAGTATAACAACAATTTCCAACAAGAACAAGGCAAACCTTGCTGTACACAATATGATAGCAAATTTGTGGCAAGAATAGAGCAAACCTTGCTGTACATAGCATGATAGCAAATTTGTGGAAAAAACAAGGCAAACCTGGCCATGCATAATATGATAGCAAATTTGTGGCAAAAGCAGGACAAATCTTGTCGAAATTAAGATCAACAAAAATGAAATATTAGACTGATTAGTACAACATCATATGTGAATGGTGCAATCATACTTGGTTCTCTGTTCTCGACGAGCTCTTTTTATTAATCTAGTAGGTGAATCTTTTTCACGAGAAATGCGCCATCTCGAGATAGATAGTAAAGTCACCCAGAAATAAAGTTTAAAACCCGATAATGCAACTCTGTTATTTACATGAAATGTACCTCATACTATTTGCGACAAGCCTTGCCAGCAAAAACTAAGCTGTTTACGGACCTTGTCGCAATTTTGTTGCAAAAGTGTGCTCGGTAAGTTTTATTTTGTTCTTGTTACTAATTTGCCGTTATTCTGTGCTTAACAAGATTTCCTGTTTCTGCCATAAATTTATTGTCATGTCGTGTAGCAAGGTTTGCTCTGTTATTTGCTGAAATTTTGCATTTTATCGTGTCGGAGCAAATCTTGTAATTTCTCTACGTAATATTTATGTACAAGTCTTTCTCTGTTATTTGCAGCCGCGTGTGATGAAAACTTTTGCCGTAAATTTGCTCGAAACTTTTAGAAGACAAAGCAACAGATAATTACTTGTCATAAAATTGTTGTCAAAATTGAAACAATCCTTGCTCTAAAGCTTTCACGATATGTGATTTTAACAGATCTGGCTAGCTGAGTACATTGGTTGCATACGTTATTTTTTTGTTACAAGTATGTAGAAAGTCGTTGCGTCCCTTTTCCGGAAAAAACAAATTGATAAGTTAGTTAAGGTTAGGCTAGGTTTGTGAAAGCGACGAAGTGTCGATAATTCTATGAGAGTTCGTATACGTTACTACCCAGGTAGCAAATAAAAACAACGTGTTTTGCTGTCACTTATTCCCTACTAATTTTATCAAACTAAAGCCAAGGTGTTTCTTCAAACTGTCTGTTGTTCTGACATCATATAAAATTCTACATTAGAATTCAACAAACTGACGGCAAGTTGTCAACATGCATGCACAATTGCTGTCAATGTGACAAGTTTATTATTCTTCAATGCATGCACTTATAATTTTATAAACTCATGAAGGTTATTTTCTCTCCTGATGTTAACTTCGTTCCACGTTAAATTACAATGACAGCAAATTGTGGGCAAGTTCACAACATACATGCAGTGCATTAATTTGCCCGATATGCTTAATCTTGCTTGGCTATCTGGGTATATACTACTGTGATAAAAAAATAAGATAAATTTGTTTATAAAATAAAAAATCTTTATTTATTCTTCCAAATCAATTTCATCACGTTCAAAGTACTCTCCGTCCGACACAATGCACTTATGCCAACGTTTTGTTCAATCTTCGAAACAGTCAGAGAAGTCTTTTTCTGGGATGACCTTCAATACTTTCTTCGATTCGGCTTTTATCTCCGGAGCGGTCTTTTGAGTTTGTTGAACAGCCAAAAGTCGCATGGTGCTAAATCAAACGAATACGGTGGTTGTGGAACGATATAAGTCGAATTTTTGGCGAAATGTTCTCAAAGAACCAATGCAGTGTGGGACGGTGTATTATCGTGATGCAAAAACCAATTGTTTGCCCATAATTTTGGCTTCTTGAGGTGAATAGCTTCACGCAAATGACGCATAAAGGTGCCTTTTCATGGGCATCAGTTGACGCCAATATTCTGACCTATTCTGACCAATTCTGACGCGCAAAGGTTTGCACGCGTCAGTTTTGTAACTCACGTTGTCTATCGCGTGCGACGATTGGACGCTGGTTTGACGCTATAGAAGTTAGAAAATTCGAACTTCTTCAGCGTCGACGCAGAAACTAACATGACGTCACAAATCGCCTTGACGCGGGTCAACTGACGCCAATGAAATGGCACCTTAACACTCAAATAATATTCCTTGTTAACAGTTTGGCCTGGCGGAAGAAATTCATAATGCAGAACACCGCGATTAATCAAAGAAAACTGTCAACATGACCTTGATTTTTTAGCGACTTTGGCGCGGTTTTTTCGATCTTGGTTCATCTTTTGCACGATAATCACTCGATTGGTCTGTTGTTTCCGAGTCGTATGCATAAATCCAAGTCTTATTTCCCGTAATGATGCGTTTCATAACGTCCTGGTAGTCAGAAATCATTATTTCACAAATGTCAACGCGACGCTATTTTTCAAAAAATTGAGTGTTTTTGGAACCAATCAAGATTTGACGCGTTTGAGGCACAAAAATGGTTTGGGTTGATCCAAATGAAATGCTCGCAGCATCAGCAACGTCTCTAATTGTCAATCGACGATTTTCGAACACCAAATCTTTTATTTCCTTGACGTGGCTTTCATCGGTAGATGTTGATGGTCGTCCGAGTTCATCTTGAACTCGTTCTCAGCCTTCTTTCAAGTCTTTGTACTACTTGTAAACATTTTTTTGCGACATAGTCTTATCACCTTCTGCAACATCCTCAACGTTTCCACGGCAGAATATTCATTCCGCAAAATTTAATGCAAATTCTTTGCTCAACAAAATCAGACATGGTGAAAATCGAAAAACTCATTTTTATATGTTTACAAAAACACGTATAGCTCTGCAGCAATTGAATATATTGACATAAAACTCTGTATAAATATCAAAGACAGTACTACCAACCCCCCCAAAAAATAATTCCATGATTTTATAGTATCCGCAAAGTTTAAATAAAAAATTCACTTTATTTTTTAATCACAATAGTACGTTACTATATAGTTACGTATCACAAGATGATGCGCATGCAAGTGTAATAACGAGGATCGAGTAGCATGCATAAAACTAAGTAAGCGTGCGGAAAAGAATTATTTCACTATTCGTGTCGTCCATTGGCAGAACAAGAACAATAAAGTTATGAATTATCTGTGTGAGATAACTTCCATAGGAAAATGGTAATTTTCTGACTAAAAAAGAAACGCGTAATGGACAACTTTACACGCACATGTAATAGAAAATCATAAAATTGCATCACTTGGTTAAATTATAAAGCATTTAAAAATATAAAATAATTATGCTCTTACATAATAAATATAAATAATTAAAAAATATTTCTTTTTTCAATTCCAAATTATCGAAATTCTTTTCCAGAATGGTATTAAGTAACGCATTATTTGCAACATTATTACCATTACTTTTTTTAAAAATAATTGTTACTTTTTTCTGTCCTTAAAGGGATGCTAAACTGCTCGTCAAACTTGATCGAGATCAATAATGTAAAGTCATTTAGGCACGTCATTAACAAAATTTTGTATGTATTTTTTTTATAGATTTAGAAATCCTTTTCTAGAATTAAAGTTTATGTATTCCGCACACTGTTGTTGTCCATACTTTAATTGTGGAAAAGGATTTTGGAACAAATTGTACAATTCTGTCGATAAAACAGATAGGATCCCCTTAAACGGGACTGTCCCGATTGCGCACATAAGCGATTGGACACAGTAGTATTTCCCGGTTGGACACGGTGTTATGAGTGACACACTCATAACGATAAAAAAGGTGTCAGTAGCACGATGACGTAAGTCGGTCAGCTGCAGCAGTCAGCATTGAACGCATCGCGCGAGATTTCGCGCAATCCGCTCGACAATTAGCGCAATGTTCCTTAGACAGCACTTGATGTCTAAGTAATCATTTGGAATACTGATTTACGCCCTCACGCAATCCTCCCCTTCTTTCGATCCAACTACCGAATTATCGGATATATAAACCGGCGAAAAAAGATGAGGAACAGGTCAATCCGAAGTAGACAAACTAAGACAACACGCGACACTCTGCTTTGCGGGGTCGTGGACAACGAGATTATAGACGCGACACTCTGCCCTGCGGGGTCGCGATCTATTCACTGTAAACAAATACAAGAATAAAAGTGTTCAATACAAATAACGGTGTAAGTGACCAAATACCTTCCTCGTGAGATCTCTGGCAGCGATCCCAAATCGTACTTACAACGAGGGGTACAACAACGGACCCGATTGGACACAGACCCGATTGCACACGGATTCAATTGCGCACCGACCCGTTTGCACACGAAAGCGATTGCGCACCGACTCGATTGCACACGACCCGTTTGCACACGGATCCGATTGCACACAGACCCGATTGCGCACCGACCCGTTTGCACACGTACCCGATTGCACACGGACCCGATTGCGCACCGACCCGTTTGCACACGGATCCAATTGCGCACCGACCCGATTGCGCACCGACCCGATTGCGCACCGACCCGATTGCACACGACCCGTTTGCACACGGACCCGGTTGGAAACAGACTCGATTGGACACAGACCCGATTGGACATCGTCTCGATTGCACACCGTCACGATCGGACACAGTCCCGATTGGACACGGACTCGATTGGACACAGACCCGATTGCACACCGACCCGATTGCACACGAACCCGATTGCGTACCGACCCGTTTGCACACGATACGATTCCGCATTTCAGATAGTACAGGGGTTAGCGACTTAGACGAAGTGGGTGCGGGAGGGAGGCAAAGCCCCCCTTGCACCTCCCGTGTGTGTGTGTGTGTGTGTGTGTGTGCACAAAACTTTTTTTGCACCACATAGGTTTGCGACTATAAAATATGTATAAGAAAGAAAAATATTATAATAAATATTTTATACGTATTTTATGTTTGAGTTTGCCAACTATAAAATAATTATGATAAAAATTTATGAAAATATTAAAAATAAATATTTATGCCATTATAATTCAAAAATACAAAAATATTTCGAATTTATATACCATGAATATTTTTTAGTACATTTTAAAAATATATTTTATATATTGTTAATCATAATTTTTAAATAATTTATGAAAACGATTATATAACTTAAAAAATGTTTTTTAAAAATAAATTCGTAAAATAGTTATAAAAATTTATTCTAAGTTTTCTGTGCTATCCACAGGTTGTTTTTGCATTATTGTGCAATGCGGAATCGTCTCGTGTGCAATCGGGTCTGTGTGCAAACGGGTCGGTGCGCAATCGGGTCGGTGTCCAATCGGGGTCTGTGTCCAATCGAGACTGTATCCAATCGAGTCCGTGTCCAATCGGGTCCGTGTGTAAACGGGTCGTGTGCAATCGGGTCGGTGCGCAATCGGGTCCGTGTGCAAACGGGTCGGTGCGCAATCGGGTCCGTGTGTAATCGGGTCGGTGCGCAATCGGATCTTGTGCAAACGGGTCGATGCGCAATCGGGTCGGTGTGCAATCGGGTCTGTGTCCAATCGGGTCGGTGCGCAATCGGGTCCGTGTGCAAACGGGTCGGTGCGCAATCGGGTCCGTATGCAAACGGGTCGTGTGTAATCGGGTCGGTGCGCAATCGCTTCCGTGTGCAAACGGGCCGATGCGCAATCGGGTCCGTGTCCAATCGGGTCTGTGTCCAATCGAGAAATACTACTGTGTCCAATCGCTTATGTGCACAATCGGGTCTCACTCCCCTTAAACACAGAAAACTTTTTCTAAGGTTCCTAGGCTTATTCTAAAAGCACAGTATTGTTCTTTGCTGAAATGCCAAGTGCGCCTCATGCTTATTTTATACGTACAAAGTCTAAAACTTTTATACGCAGCAAATGTTTTCACGAGTCGACTACAGAAATCGATAACAAAACTATGATTTTCTAACTTTCTTTCGTTTTTCGTATGAAATTGATCGCAGCGCACCGCGTTACTATCTGTACTTTAATTTTGAAAAAGGATTTTCAATTCCATGCAATCAATAAAAAGATTTCGGTGTCCGAAAAATTAGTGATAAAACAGAGCAGTTTAGTATCCCCTTAACGCATTATTTTTATAAAATAATGTTTCCAACTCAATCCTTTTCTATAATCTTAATTATATTTTTGATAATAAAATATTAAAATAATTTTTATCTTTGTTTTATCATTATCAATTAGGGCAACTTGGTTTAATTAATTTTAGTCATTCGGTGATTATAGACCATTGTTACTATAGTTGGTTATTCGGGCACGTTAAACCAATGCATGCGCTTTGTTGTGCCGCTCCGTGCACGTTGGGAGTCCGTCCTCTGCCCGGGGCCTTCGCACTGCTGGTCTCTTATTGTTGAATGCACTCTGCTTGCTCGAAAGAGCGTTCCCAGGGATTGGGGTTTAAATAAAGCACTCACGATTTAGATAATATGTGCACTTTATTTCACCAAGTCACTTCACGCGACAGATTACTTTTACGGTTAACAATTACGCGACCGCAGTACTAGATAGATCGATTTTAACTGAGTCTATTTTGTCTTCGATCGCTTCCCTTTTATCCCAGCTTTCTGGGTTAGCGAGCATCCTTGCCGATCAACGTTCCTGATACTCGGCAAGGCTGCTGCGTCTGAATTCTGCTTATCCTACTATTCTAATTATGTCGGTGTGCTTATTTTTAATTGTCACGTTTGGCGTTGCGCGATTTTATTATTTTGTTACATATTACAGTTCGCCGAATGCTTATCCGCGGCCTACATTATTCGGTTACGAGGTCGGATTAGGTAATTCGGCTCGTAACAGCTTACAAATTAAATGCAGTAATGTATTGTAAACGTGCGGATTCCTGCAAATGATCATAAATATGCACGCATATAAGCAATTTTATAAAAAATTCATGAAAATAACATGCACCTTAATGTTAAAGATATTGATGAGATAAATTTCCAAAAAACAGAAAAAAATTTAAGTTTTAATGACCAAAATAATTCAAAAAGTAATTTAGAAAAAATAGGATTCCAGAGTCCCGTTAAGCCGCAAAGGGTTAATATACAAAATCTACAATATGTATGTACAAATAAAACTATTCCTCTAAGGATACACGGATAAAACATACACGGATAATATCATGCAAGTAAGATTAAGATTAAAAGTCTAAAAGATATCTTTAAAGTAAATTTTTAATTATAAAATATCTTTAAAATAAATCTTTATAGAATTAAAAATTCTTTTATTAAGTTTGCACAAAAATGAAGAGGGCAAAAGGTGATTTCATGTTAATAACCAAAAAATTTGTTAACATAAAATTGTTCTTTGTTCTCTTTTTGTGTGTACTGTGTAAAAAGAATTTAGAATTCTTTAAAGTTAAATAAAAAATTTTTTTAATAAAAAACCTACATTATTATCCCGATCAAGTTTGACTTTAGAATCATCTTAAAGTAATTATTTAAAAAATATACATTTTTATATAATTAAAATTAAATATTTAATTTGGTACAAATTATTAAAAATACCAACATTACCTTTCAAGGAAAATTCAAAAACTTTACAAACATTCATAAAAAAATTATATTTTATTTTGAATTGACAATAAATATTTTAATAAAATAAATTATTATGTATAACCTACCAGGGTCTGCTAAACTATCCGGCCATAACACATCTGTAACTGTATTTACTGCATACATGGCATATGCGCAATTTAGGCCATGGAGAGATATCCATATGACAGCACTGATTATAGAGAATATGCATTCATACAAATATACGTCTGCGCTAATGCATGTTGTAATGAATCTGCTGCTATGTGCACATAAAAATTATTATATATTTAACTTTTTTATCTGTTCAAAATGTTCAGTAATGCAATAGTTTATTTTATTTATAACATTTTTGAAAAATAATTCAAATATTAACTTAAATAGAAATATGTATTTTATATGTATATTATATATTATATTATATTATATATATATAGTTTATACAATATTCTGAATATTTCATTTACATTTGAACTTTATAAACATTTTTCTACTATTCTGAAATATAAAGGAATACAAATCGAACATTTTATGAATATTTGCTATGGAATGACACTTCTTTAAAATTTTATTATATGTAACTCCATCTTTATACCTTTTTAAATATTCTTTCTCATTGTTACGCAGAGAATGACGAAATGAGAACACGAATAGTTCCAAAACGACAAACCAATTATCCGACAGCAGCCGAAACACATGGATCTTCAGATACTTCTAAATATTCAGATGGTCAGTCGTATCCTACTAGAGCTTCCGGTTATCAATCCGGTTTGGGATATCCTGATAATAACGGTTATCCACGTTCTGGATCTTCGAAAGCTTCTGATGATTCAACGAATCAACCCCGATCTGGTTATTCATCCAATGATTCTGCTAGCTATCCATCTAGAAGATCATCCGATTCTTTTAGTCGATTCTCTGGTTATCCGACAAGAGAGTCGGCTGGTTATCCAACCAGTGGTTCATCCAATTATCCGCCCGGTGGATCACTCGGCTATTCAACTAGCAGATTGCCCGGCTATCTGTCCAATGGATATTCATCAAGTCAATCTTCTGATTATCCATCCAGTGGATCCTCTGGCTCTTTAAGTGAATTCAGCTATCATAATTCTAAAGATAGTTCCGATTATCCAACAGGCTCTGGATATCCAAACAGAAATGGCGGTTCTTCAAATAATTCTAGGAATCCTTATGGCGAGGAAACTGTTAGACGAACTGGCGTTAATGCTGTAAATACCGGCTATCCGAGTTACCCACAAGGAAATCCATCGTACCGCGGTAATTATCCGGCTCGAAATACAGGATACCTCGACAACAATCAACATCCTTTGTATTCTAATCAAGGATACTCAAATGGGTATCCACAAAATTATCCGCAAGGAGGATATTCTGAAGGATATTATCGAAGTCAGAATTATATGACTACTACCAAGCGTCCTGGCTTTCGAGAGCAACTGACAAACTTTGCACGAAACGTGGCAGAAAAGGTGCTGACTCAAACGATATTAGATCGTGTTACCGGTAAACATCAATAAAGATAACAGTACTAAATTTTGTAATCCGTATAATTTATGTAAAGATCCAAAAATCCAGCTTTCTTTAAAATCTAAAAAACGTCATTAATTTAATAACCTTAGCACATTATTTTAACAAAATGAATCCCAAATTATATTTCGAAAAGCTTGCAGCTTAGAAAAGTTATTGCCAAACAAGTAAAATATTTTTATGTATAAAATTTTGTTTCTTAATATATTGAACATGTAATTTTAATATATTAAATTGTTTTAATATTTTATCATTTATAACTTAGATTTTACTTACTGTTAATTATTACTTTTAAAAAATAAGTGCAGTAATTTAGAATGTCTTGCATATCCTCGATGTACCTTTTCTTTGCAAATTAGAAATTATTAATTTAGATTTATATCCGTACATTAAACCTGCTTTTAAAACTTTCTTAGTATACAATTAAATATAATTTTGAAGAGAACTAAATGTATAAGTATATATGGATATTGTAACACCAAGTAAAACTTTGTAGTAAATGTTGATAATAAAAGATACCAAAACATTGAGTATAATAAAAATTGTGAATTACTTGTTTTAAATACATATAAATATATATTGTTTTACAAATACATAATGTGGTAAAATTTCCAAAATAAAAAAATATTTATAATTCATCTTTGTCTTGAAAAAATTCTATTTTTCTTACACATCCCAGAAATAGTGGTATTCTGCTTGGTTTATGTTCAATTACAAACAAAAAGGGACGATCTACCACAAATTCCATCGGTAAAATTGCCATCCTTTTCAATCTCATTCCTACAACTGTAGTTAATAATTCCTTATTGTATTCATTTGTAAAATTTAATGTTTTATTATTTACAGATGATAAATTACCTGTTGCAGCAGCAGCTTCCGAACCTTCTTCATTAATTTCTATAAAAATTTTTTGTAATGCACAGCTTACTTTTAAAGGAGTGCTTGAAAGACGTGTAAAATCCGCATTATCTTGAAACATTGTATTTAATCCGACCTATAAGTATTTCTTTATATTTATCCATGTTTTAATTATTTTAAAAAAAGTATTTCTCCAATTGCCTACCTTACGCAAAACATTTTCCAAATTTATGGTAATTTCAAACTTAAATTTAGGTAGATATAATGCAATCTCGTCGGTAAATCTAGGTGCATTTACCAATGTTTCCCAGTTAAAATTATTTTCTAAAACCTGTAATTCTATTTCTCTATCTGGTAATAATATTATCATTATAATGTTCTGATTCTGCAAATCAAGAAAGAAATGCAAATGGAGAAAAATGTTCTCCAAATCAATTTTATTTTTTACAAGATTCTTCTTCATAAGTAATTACTTACCAAATATGGAATTTCAATAAATGTCGTATGCCAAGTTGGTATTTTACCATAAGAGAATTTTGATTTTTGAAACATTGTCGGAACAAGATTTGTTTCCGTTTTAGAAACGTGAAATATGCGCTTTACTGTATACATCTTATCAAACTTGCGTAACCAATTACTCTTAAAGTAAATAGCATTTATTAACATAATTTTTGTATCCTCATCGATATCATCTATAATAATCAAAATAATTTAATTACTAAAATGTTTTGTATAATAACATAAGTAATCTACCTTAAGGTGGTTCTTTCATAAATAAAAAAACTGGAGAATTGACTGAAACTTACGAAGACTGTTCATGGATATGAGATAAATTTTCTTGATAAATTTTTTTTCAGATCAGGTTGCTGATTAAATACGCAAGTAAAAATAAAAAAAAAAATGAAATTTTTATATAGCTATTACAGATTTGCATTTGTTACCGGAAATGATACTATTTATTTTCACAAAAACTGGATTTCTCCCTCACAAATTAGATAATGGAAACAGAAATTATCAACTTCCTAATGATTCGTTTATAATTGTACCATGCCAAACATTGCAAAAAGATATTTAATAATAAAATCAAAGATGTATAGGTTACAGAAGCCATGCCGATAGCTTGATAACACGGCGAAATTCAAATGATTCGTATATATCATAATGTAAATGGAAATGAGAGAAAACTGATTAATTAAATTTTTAATGTACATATATGTATATAAGTAATAACATAAAATCAACCAGAAGTCACGTCGTTCAGTCATTTTACAATTTTTATTGCAAATAATTAATAACAATTCTTATTCTACAACAGTTTGATAATATTTCATATTTTAATAGATTATTCATCGAACGTTAGCTGACAACGGCAATTGTCAACGCGCACATGACTCGCGCAGACGGGCAGCATTGCCAGTCATACTAATACAAAATATCGAATAGTTTTAATATTTATAATATAAACGTAGAAGGTCGCTGGAAAATGAAAATATCATCTAAATTCATTTACAGAATTTTCGTTCGTAATTCTCTTATATTTGGGACGTTTGTACAAATTTCTAATGCGTTGCGTCTGACTAGAAAGTCATTAAAGAACCACTTTAAACATAATAATAAACAAAAAGTAAGGGCACAAATAGATTAAAAATGAATATAAAACATAGGCTATGAGCAAGATTTTAATACTAAAAATAACAATATTGACATTATTTGACTATATAATGCATGTTTCGGCCTTCATCAGACAATTTTCAATGTCATATTTAAAAATAATGTTGGTAATTAACCTTCCTAAATTTAGAGTTTTTTAATCATACATAGATTCAATACGCTAAATTTTAAAATTCCAAAATATAGTGCTTTAAACTCAATATATTGTGTTAATTTCTTTTAAATATAATAAATTGTGATTTTTTAAGCAAATAAGAGTCAATATTAGTTTTTCAGATATCTTTTGTCTTATAATTAATCTTTAAAAATTTTCAACTTTCATTTTGTTACAAAATATCTATTTCTAAAATAAACTAAAAAATATCATCTTTCTTTGTGTATAAATTTAATTTTTAATAAAGTTTAAAAATTAAAAATATGAGAAACATAAGTAATAAAAGCTAATTATTTTAAACTGTTAAAACATAGCAAACCATAGTTATATATTCTAAACACAATATAGCTTCTGCATGTGATGAGAGATCACTTTTGCTGTGACTAATGCAAGGTTGAGTCACTTATAGGAGGAAACGTAAACCAAAGAGATAAAAAGCTTAATAATTTCGAAGAAATAAGCAAATTTTAATAGTCGGTCCATAAAACACACACATGAGTTTAGATTAATTAAACATAATGATAAGTCAATAATGTTAGAAAAAATATAAATATAACAAATAAAAAGTGATAAAATCGCTCGCAAACATACTTTTAAAAATAAGTTAATTAAAAATATCACCGTTTTTTTTCAGGACATTAATATTGTGCAATATAAATATTTATTTAGGATTTGTATATTTTTTATATTAATTTTTAATCTACATTAAACATTAGTAATTATAGAAAAAAAATACCAGAGGATACTATATGAATAATTTTGTTATTTGTTGCTTTTTTGACCCATGAATTAATCGTTTCTACAGCAAATCCATTATCTTTGAAGTCCAACCTTGAAATTGTAGATTGAAATACATTTGTACACAATGTTAAAAATTCAGCCATTAAATCAAATCCATTCTGAATATATATTTTATTTGTTATATGCAATTCTATGTCTTCCATGTCCTGTATAAAAAAAACACATATATACATATACATATAATACATATATAGAGGAGAAGGTGGTAATATGATCACCCATTTATATTTTATTTAACAACTTTGTTAATAATCAATGTTTTGAGTTGAAATTTTACGATTATATTCATCAAAGTGTTGCTCATTAGATTTTCAATTAAAAGTTATAAAATTATTTATTATATTATATATTATTTATAAGAATGTAACGATACTGCATAATGAGTCGAAAAAAAATAGGGAGAGTAATATGGTCACCACAAAAATAAATGTAAAAAAATTGGTTTTGTTTAAAAAGATTATAGTATTTTGTTAGAAACATATATATTTATATAAAATAAGTTGTTATATTAAAACAGGTAATTTTATTCATATTTAATGGAAGTTAAATAAAAATAACCTTAAATCTAAAGAACCTTATTCATATAAAGGATTTAAAAAATCTAATAGCCTTAAGGCGATGCTAAACTGCTCGTCAAACTTAATCAAGGTCGATAATATAGAGTCATTTGGGTATGTCATTAACAAAATTTTGTATGTATTTCTTTTATAGATTTAGAAATCCTTTTCCAGAATTAATTGTGGAGGATTTTTAATTCTGTAAATGCAATAAAAAGTTGTACATTGGAACAAATTGTACAATTTTGTCGATAAAACAGATAGGATCCTCTTAAACACGGAAAACTTTTTTCTAAAGTTCCTAGGCTTATTCTAAAAGCACAGTATTGTTCTTTGCTAAAATGCCAAGTGCGCCTCATGCTTATTTTATACGTACAAAGTCTAAAACTTTTATACGCAGCAAATGTTTTCACGAGTCGACTACAGAAGTCAATAACAAAACTATAATTTGCTAATTTGCTAACTTCAACATTGTATTTATGCTGTAAAACTTTTGTATGAAACATTTTTAAATATATTGTTTAGTTTACGAGATATATCGAAAAACTACAAAAATATCTCAAATTTGAAGGGTGGTTTCACCCCTTCAAACCGTTTTTGGGCACCAACTACAAATTTCTGAATTCATGTATTTACCCCCTCTACATTTATGCCAAGTTTCATTAAAATCAGAATTTACGGGTTCGCGAGGTTCCCTTGTAAGTAATGACGTTACTATTTGAGTATAAAATATTCATATTACTGAGTGACTTACAAAAGAACCGAAAGAAGTGTCCCTCACCGATTTTAACAAGCTTTGGATATTTTGTAGAACAAAAAATATTAGACCCATATTTTTTTAGCTGTATATTTCGACGTTTAGCAGTTGGAACCATCCCGCGAAAATAACTCATTTTTTTATTTTTGACAAATATGTTTGAAAATACAAAGTTTATAAAAAAATGTTTTATACAAAAGTTTTATGGCATTTTATATTCTTTGTAATGGTATGTTCATATTTTTCAAAAAATTAAAATTTTTTAATTTATCCTCGTTAACAGTTTTTCGACATCGCGACTTGTTTCGTCATGGGACTTTTAATAGGTTAAAGTAACAAATAACGCGAGTGGCTCACTTGGACATAGTACAATTGGACACAGTGCAGATGAACACGTTGCAAATGGACACAAACTAATATACATAATTCAAATGGACACGGTTTATTTGGACACAGGAATTTTGTATACCGCAAAGTTGTACACCGTACATTTCTATACCCTTCTGTTTAAGGCATCCCTATCGACGGGGTGAGTGCGGGAGGGTCAAAGGCATTAAAAAACACTTAAATTAATCATCAGCAAAATTTGATTTTACCTCATGCAGTTTTGTGATGTTTCTTACCAACTGGGTAAAAAATACCTGAAAGAAGAATTTTAATGCTTGCTCTTCAGCTCCTGAGGACACAGTGGCTCCACCAAGCGATGGACTAATGTTTGGAATCTCAAAGTTTTTTCTCTTCCGCATTCGGTTTTCCTACTCCTCTCCGTTTAAACGGCGCGCACTTCAAAATTTGTCGGGGTTACGCTCAGTGATGCCAATTTAGCAATTTTCCCACTAGATCTAACGTTTTTCAAAGCTTTAACTTTTGAAATACCTCTAGAAAACCGTCATCTATTAAAAATCACCTTGTATACGCATATATACATATATGTATACACACTGTAAAACAAAAATAAGAGAACACAAAGTTTTTACAGAAGAAATGCGTAAAGTTCGAACTGCCCTTTGCGAATAATGGTCATAAAAAAAATACCAAAAAGCAAGTTAAAAAACAAAATGTTTACTTTTCGAAGGTTATGTCAAATTTAAAATTTCTTAAATTAAAAAAAATTTGAGTTAAAAAAATGGAAAATTAAAAAATTTGTTTAACTGCACAGACAAACATTTTTTTTGTAAATAAAATCAATTGGTCTTAAAGTTCAATTTCTAAGCTTTAATTTCGTTTTTTATACGATCCTCTACGATTGTTTTACCAAGTTATTGACATTTAAAAAAATGTTTTCAAATTCAAAGGTTCATATCTTGGTAACCAATCATCGTAAAGTTACAAAAAAAAAACAAATTAAAGGAGTGAGTGGGAGAGAAGGGGGGGGAGAGAGAAGGGAAAAGGGGAGGATTGATTGATTTTTTATTAGCTTTCTCAGCTATTTTTAATACATTTATATACAATATTATGCTACATTATTTATGACAAACTCTTTTAACATTCGTTTAAACATTTCTAAACGACCACAATGTTTTATTTCAGGTAGTAATGCGTTATATATTAACATACCTTAGAAAAGATTTTTTGTGCGCCTTTTGTTTTGCGAAATTCAATTGTAATGTCCTCCGCTTGCCTAGTTTGTCTTTCGCGTTTCTCCCCTACTATTCTAAGTCTATTACATAATTGCTTCGGCATCATATTAATTAGGATCTTAAAAATAAATATGCACATAATAGTACAACCTTTGTCTTATGGTCATGAATTATAGCGCATACATTTAAATTTGGTACATCTGTCACGTTGTAATATGACTCCCATAGTCTATTTAGCTGTGTATCTTCTATATCAATTAGCAGCGTCGCACAATACTCAAAGTAAAGTGCTATGTTTGTTTTATATATAGTATATCTAGTATAAGCCAATATACAATTTCCTATTCTATTTAGAAAACTTATTTTTTTTCCTATTTTTTTTAGCATGTAATCACAGTAACCGTTAAATCTAAGTCTATCATTAACCCTCTAACTGCACACTATCAAAAAGTTACGTTCACTGCACACATGGGTGTACGACACCCGGGAAACTTTGACGATTTGTATTTTGGGCGAAAATCGACGAATTTCAATCCATTTTTTTTAATCCTAAGAAAAATTTCTCAGAATTGTGATAAAATAGGTTAGAAAGTCGTATGTATAAACTGGAAAGAAATATATTTAATAGACAAACAAAAAAATTTTGCATAAAAAACTGTTTATTTTTAAACGGCTGCATTTTGTAGAAAAAAAAGAAAAAATACTTCCAAATATGGTAATTGGAAAGCTGAAGTTATATTTTAAGAATCTATTATCAATTTTTTGATTTGTACCAAAAAGTATTTTTTTTAAGATATGAATATTCACTATTTTTCGATCTGACGGTTAATACCGTAAAATCGAAATCATCAAAATATTTGTGAATAAAACGACAACAATTATTGTTTTCTTTATTATTTATTGTTTATTTAACTCAAATATAAAAAAATGGAAGTTCAACTATCCACTCTTCCGTGTATTCACTTCTCTAGAAACATACACAGAAAAAGGGAATATTTCTGTTAAATCAAAAAGATTTATTTGAACGAAGATTTATTTCAAAATTTTATATAGTTTAACCAAGAAAATAATATTCTTGTTACTTAAGAATAATTTTCTTGAATGCAAAAGAAAAAATATCGGATAAAGATACTACATGTTTAAATCAAAGATTATAATTTTTTTAGACTAAAATTATCAAAACAATTATATCATATTTTTGAAATAATACTTATAGTATTGAAATAAGATTATATTTTGAAATTCAACATTTTCAAATTTTTCTAAGAAAATTATATATTGTTGCTTACATATGAAACATGAATCGCGTTAATTTAAATACATAAGTTTCAAGTTAAGAGTAATTTTTTTTCTGTGTACAAAAATTAATTTGTCATACACGAAAATATACTTTACTAATGTTCTTTACTTGGTTTATTTAAAAAAAGTAATTTATAGTTGAATGCAATTACTTTTACTTACATTTCAAATTTCTGCTCTTCACAATTTTGTAACGTTTGCTGCACACTGGGTGTATCACACCCAGAATCGAACTTCCATTCACGCTGCTGCAAGTACTAAGCGAATAATGACCGGATCAAGCACGCATGAGATAAAAGGGACACCTAACTTCTTTCTCCCCCATGTTCCATCTCCCCACTACTGCTCGTTATAAAATGGCGCACGTTTGAAAATCAGCCTGGGTGGGGCTAACCCAGTGTGCAGTCAGAGGGTTAATAATCACGCCTAGATACTGCATTATTTGTACGCACTCAAACTCATTTCCATCCAAGCATTTCACAATAGTATTACCTCTTAACTCTTTTCTTATACTCCCAACTAACAAATATTTCGTTTTCCCCGCATTTATCTTCAATTTGTTATTATTCATCCATTCTTCCATTACGTTAAATGCAATATTTAATTTTCTCTCTATATCCGCACTACTCTTACCTGTTACATATATTAAGGTATCATCTGCAAACATTTTTATACTACACACCTCCGAGCAAACATTAACAATATCATTTATATATATTATAAACAATAATATATATATTATAACTAAATCCTGTGGCATCCCGTATTCCGTAGTCAGTATCTTAAACCATCCATCATTAAACTGAACTTGCTGCGTTCTATCTTTTAAGTACGACCTAAACCAAAACTATTCTTGTAATACCGTATTAATATAATTTCTCTAATAACCTCTCTTTATTAATTGTCTCGAATGCCCGCTTAAGATTTACAAAAATAACTTCTACTATTTCTCTCACTAATAATAAATTTCCATTTATCTATAACTGCTTAAATTGATGTTTTACACAAATAATTTTTTCTGAAGCTTAACTGATGTTCCGTTGTAATATTATTACTTTTTAGATAAAAGTCAATTTCAACTAGTTTAGACTCCGACAATGCTATGACTGCAGGATTTGATTTCTTCGTAATCTGATGCTGTATCTACTTCCTTATGTGCCATTAAACTTTGCGCATTTGTATATATTATTTGTTCCTCTTCTTTCTGTGGTTGCTATTTCTTTTCAACTTCCTATCTACCTCTCTTCTCCTCTAACCTTATATGTCGGACATTTCAGACATTTTCAGACCATCATGTTCTTTATTTTAAAATTAGTATATGTTTTTATTTTAAACATACAATTTATAAATTTGTTTTGCTTCTCTCTACATTCACTTGCTGCATGCTTTCCTGCACATTTATGACAAGTTTCGTCTCGTACAGTTTTGTGCACTGTGATAGAATTCCTAGCACTTGAAACATCTTTTTATGAAGTGATTAAACACAGGACATTTTCTAAGCCGGGTCGCATTCATTTGACCGACAATCACTTGTCCGACCCCACTTGGTCGACAGCACACTTGACCAACAGTATCTCTTAATCGACAATTACATGACCGACAAGTACACCTAACCGACACGATTATTTGACCAACAGTTCATTTGACCGACAGCGTTTGGCCGACAGTACACTTGACCGACAGTATCACTTAATCGACAATTACATGACCGACAAGTACACTTAACCGACACCACTTGGCCGACACACTTGCTCTGACTGAGTCCCAGATGCGCACAGTAACAAACGGACACAGATCAAACGGATACAGTACAAATGCGCACGGATCAAATGCGCACGGACCAAATGCGCACAGACCAAACGCGCACAGACCAAACGGACACAGTAACCAACAGACTTACTACATGGGTTGCGACTTCTCAGGGCACCCCTACCGACAGGAGAGTGCGGGAGGGAAACAAAGCCCCCCCCAGTGTGTGTGTGTGTGTGTGTGTGTGCAAAGCATTCTTTGCACCACATGGGTTTGCGACTGTGCGCATTTGGTCCGTGCGCATGTGGTCTGTGTTCATTTGTTACTGTGTCTGTTTGTTACTGTGCGCATCTGGGACTCACTCAGAGCAAGTGTGTCGGCCAAGTGGTGTCGATTAAGTGAACTGTCGGTCAAATAATCGTGTCGGTTAAATGTACTTGTCGGTCATGTAATTGTCGATTAAGTGATACTGTCGGTCAAGTATGCTGTCGGTCAAGTGTACTAGACCCCTCCAACCTATATTCAACTTTTTTTTTTAACATCAATTTATGTGTTACTTCATTTACTTTAATTATAAATCCACCTTTTTTTCTCTTACTTTTAGACTAACTGTCATCTATTTTTTTTTCGAGATTTTCTTTACTGTAAGGAAAGTGCGTCGGTTGTGGGCACCGTTTTGTTTTTAGCTCATAACTTTTGACTAAATGCATATTATGCAGACATTAGTGTACCAGTGGAAAGCTAGAGGCCTTAGCTAACTGTCAGTGAAGGAACTAAATTAATTTCTTCAACTAGAAAAATTTTATCAAAAATTTAGTGACAATTTTTGGACAAAAAAAATTTGTACCCGGTTGTAGGCACCCTTGAAAAATCCGCTAAAAATGGAAAAATATGAAGGAAAACCACCCCAAATAAAGGGAAAATAAAAATTTATTTATTTTAGAAGCCTCACTGGCAAAAAAAAAAACAAAAAAAGATGACACGTTTTCACATTACTCATCGCTTTCTTCATCTTCGAAATCAGAAGCACAATGCTTGCATGTGAAGTAGCTGGCAAGTATATCAGCGCACTTTAAATGCACCGATTGCATTCATTGCATTTAATGAAGTTTGCGGCGGTCGATTTCCGTGGCAGTAGGTCCAGACGAATTCCAACAAAACACCATCTTCCACGGATGAAATGTTGTCAAATTGGGCTGCCACTTTCTTCACATAGCGTGTTGCAGACTGCTCTGAGGAATGCCATATTCTTTAGCAGTCCCTTTGACAGGTTTATTGTCCGCTAAGCAATACTTAATGGCTTGCAACAGCGCATTAAAACCCTTTTTTTTAATCAAATGATTTTTCCGGGATTGACGTGGCTAAAAATGCGTAAAATGCATAAAAATAGTGATAAAATACGTTACGTCAACATAAAGAACGATATTACGCAGTTTCTCAACCAAACACATGCATTAAATGAAAAAAAAACAAGGGTGTCCATAACCGGTTACATGAAGGTGCTCATAACCGGAAATGGCAGTTATTTTTCCAAAAGACTAACAAATTATGTGGTGCAAAAATTTTGGTTGAATATGAAATGAAATCACAAAATACAATAACAACACTGCAAACACAATGAAACACTTACCTTTTTGAAAGAATTCACCGATTTATCGCACTTCGAAAAGAGTAGAAAATCACTTTTCTGTTTATTTATTGCAAATAATTTTTATTATGCTCACAGCTACTACGCAAATGCGTGTATTCGTTTCGGTATCAACACGAAAACTGCGTACCGTCAACATACACGTTTTTCAGTACTCAGATCAGTAGCGTATGCTTGCTGTCCAAATTTACGTAGGGGTGCCCACAACTAGAGCGAGCCCACAACCGGCGCATTTCCCTTACTTATACAAGATTCGCCCATAATATTCTGTTTTTTGATTGTATCTATTAGTACATCACCATCCAATTTTATTTCTTCTTTGCTAATATTGACAATTTTTATTTTCGGCTTTTCTTGTAATGATTCTGTAACATTATAATTATCACCTAGCTTGAACTGCACTACATCTTTTAATTTATCCATTTCTTCTTCGGTCCACAGCCCAAAATTACTGTTCTTTCTCTTCCTTTTCGTACCTTTATCCCCAATGGCATATTCTTAATATTTACTTTATTTTTTTTATTATTTTTTAGTAGTCTCACTTTCCTGCTGAATCTGCGGCTTGATGATTATGATATATGATGATTATGATATTTTCCTTCTTTTTCTTAACAGCCATTGTAACTGTTATGCATATCTTCCGTTGATGCATACATTCCTCCTCGTATCACTTTTCACAAGTCTTCCATTTCTTGTTTAATAGATTTTATTTTCTCTGGCACTATTTCCTTAATCAGCATTTTTATTTCTCTTTTGCATGTCATTTCATCTTTCATTTCTCTCATAGTTCTTACTAACCAATCAATTTTCCATGTCCTCGAATCCATTCACATCTATCGCTCTGCTTCCGCTGTTTCCTGTCGATTTTGTAAAACCTAGCCTTTCTCTTCCGCTTCCCGTCGGTATTGGTGTCTTTTTTCACTCTGTACCCTAAACTTCTCAAATGGGCCAGGACATGACACATATTGTCGGTTTCTATCGTACACCTTGTGTTTATTTGTACATCCTGGATGGAAAAAAATTTAACACATGACTTACATGTCACGACCTGACTTTTTATTGCCTTTTTAGCCACAAGACCCTTTTATAATTTTCTATCATTCCTTGATCAATTTAAATGCACTGCATTTACGGAGCAGTCCTCAATATGTCCATCTCCATCAGAAAGAAAAAGCGTCATTTATTCAGCGCTCTGGGTCCCCTCAAGCGCTCCCTCAAAGAGAGGAAGAAGGAGAGAGAGAAGGGAAGGGAAAAGAAGAGGAGGGAGAAAGAGAAAGCTAGACAGACGGACGGACAAAACAGACAGACAAGCAGGCACAGACAGATACTGACAGACAGGCACATACAAATACACAAACACGTACATACACATGTGCACACGCAGGATGCGCGCACACATAAAAATAAACACTGTTAAGTGTCACTTTATTTAGTCTTTAAATTTGTTTATTATATTACAATTCTTTATTCAACATTATTAATTCTGCAGAATAGTTTCAATATTCGCGTTCAAATCGCCGTTGGTTAGCTAATGTCACTAGAACGCGGACCGTAAGTCCCACCGTATTGCAGCGCTTAGTTTGAGCTTCTTCTCGCTTTTGGTATTGAGGCGTGCACGACAGATCAGAAATATGATCGTCCCGCTATACGGCTATAGTCACGTTTGCTGAGATCTTATTAAAATAAAGCAAATAACTTCGTCTCAAAGAAGTGTAGCCAAGTATATTATTTCAACCATTATTTAACGGACACCCTCAAAGTTATTTAACATCTTCATGCAATATATCTAAATTCGGCCCTTTCCAGGGCCACATGATAAACAAAATATGATCGAACAATCTTCCCGCGGTGCACATCGAGTAACGCTGATACCGATGATCGGTAATCATTTTTCTGTGCGCGAATTTTCGAATCACAAGATTGCAGTTTTTTTATCAATAATATCCCATATATCCGAAAAATTTTAATCTTTATTTTTGTTACTGGAAAATTAATCTACAATAAAATTACGTTTTCATATTTAAAGTGCAATATTTTGACGCCAAAATGACGAAATAAAAAACCAAAATAAATTGTAAAAAATAATGTGTTAACTTTAAGGATGCTATCACATCGTCATAGGGTACGTAAAAGACGTCTTTAAAATGCCTTATAATGATGTGATTGGTTGACGCAAGTTACATATTATACAAGTTACGCCGCATGTGATGTCACCCCAAGTTGCGCTATCTGAATTTCATCTGTTCCACGTTCCCTTGTCTATACATAAATTCTTTTTATACTTTTATGGCATAAGAAAATAAAAAATTAATAAAAATCAGTATTTCTTTTAGACTAAAAATTTATTGTTAAAGTTAAGTGTTTGTCCTTCAATTTGCTTTTTTGTTACTGTATGATGATTAATTGCCGAGATATAAGCCTTCGAATTTAAAAATAGCATTTAGTAAAAAAATCGTAGAGTCGCAAAAAAACGAAATTAATGCTTAAGAATTAAGCTTACGAGACCAATTGGTTTCATTTACAAAAAATTCATCTTCGCATAAACAAACACAAATAAATAATTTTTAACCCTTAATCCCTCCCGTGTTTTTTGGCACCTTTTATCCCTCCCCTAAGAGCACAGTTGACAGGAAGTCGACTAAATGTCGACTTCTAGAAGTTGACAGTAAGTCAACTAAATGTCGACTTCTAGAAGTTGAGGAAAAGTCACGACTAGGGCTGCGTTCGGGAAGCGCATATATCCTGTGTGTTATCAGTGCTATTGCTCATTCTGCGTCATTCATTAGACATAAAAAATTTCGTGCTTGGGCCGATAAGAAAAGAAGATCGGCGTAGTTACTAATGCATCGAAAAACGAAACATCTGCCAAATTATTTATTGAGTTATCATAAATCGCAGATGACTTAGGAATAAGAATATCACCACCATAATGATTTGTTTGAAACAGGAGGTTCAGAATCACGATAATAAAGCAGCAAATTACGTTTATTTCTTTCATGTTTTGGGAATTATCCCGAAAACTTTTCCTTATTTGACAAAACGAGTTAAACATCTACTCATAACCTTAAAAATATACTTCCATCCATAATTTCCGTGTTTTCGATCTGAGACCCTATTCTGTACCGGCTACTGACAACTATCGGCGTTGTTGTGCAGGCTTTTTGCCATATAAAATATCTGTGCAACGACACCGAAAATTGTCGGTAGGCAGTACAGAGGGTGCGTTCCACTTAACGCCCGCAACGCTCATGAGCGTTGCTTATCCTTGTTTAATATTTGATAACCAACAAGGATGAAATGATTCCACGGTCGTTGCGAGCTTTAAGTGGAACGCACCCAGAATAGATTCCCTGCATAGAAAGTGACTGAAATCTGACGTTTAAAGTTGACGGAAAGTCAACTTTTCGTTATGACGGGAAGTCGACTTTTAGTCGACGTTTTTTGGGTCATTTGCCGACTAAAAGTCGACTTTCGTCCTTAAAAAAGTCGACTTCAGGCCAAGTCAAGTTTCGATAAAGTCGACTTTTTGCTCTTAGGGTCCCTATGGGTCGTTTTCGTCCTCGCTCTTATAACCATATAAATAATGGTTTAAAAAATCTGAAAAAAATCATGTATACACTTTAAACATTTCTCTTTAAGAAACTACTATTATATTATCCCCCTCCTAAACTTAATATGTATTTTTTAATAAACAATAAGAAAAATTAATAAAAAAATTAATTTATAAAAAAATATATAGCAATGGTAAAAATAAAAAAAAAATTTTTTTAACCAGTTTCTGGAAGAAAAAAAGTTTCTCTTTACGAAAAAAAATGTCTGATCAACGTAGAATAAAAGCAGATATCCAATTTCAGCGTATAAAAATTGCTATTTTTTTAGGATGAATAGTGTTGCAAAATAGGGAAACATCAATAAGTCTACAATTATTTTTTCTGCTTAAAGTTTTAACAAATTATTTAATACATAGTAAAAATACAAAATTTTGTTATAAAAATAGAAAAAGAACAGTTTAAAAACAGTCGCGACAGCAATTTAAACGATGATAATCGCAAACGGGTTTGTTGCATCGAGCACAACATTGATTGGTCTTTTTATCATTTTTGTATAAACAGTAAAAACATCTTTTTTAAATTTATTAGTTAATGTCCAATCTTCCCAATATTTGCCAAAAACTGAATTTTATTGATCTGCTCAAAATATTCTGGATTTCTAATTTCCATTGTAGATGTTCAACTTGAAATATATACATAATTATGTTCTAAAATGCATGTACGTGTCCCAAAATACTTAATTTACAAACAAAATTTTTTTTTCAAAAAAGTTATTTTTACTTACATAATCCCTCCCTATGGGTCAAAAACGTCCTATTTAAATTTTATCTGGCTGGCGTTTGGAGTAGAACAAAAGGACCGGGTTGGCCTTTTGCACTGAAGACCCTTCCCCCCAGTTTTTTTAGTGTAACTTTAATGGCGCTAGCATCGCGGTTGTACGAGAAATAGTAGTTTTAAACAGGACGAAAACGACCCATAGGGAGGGATTGAGGGTTAAATTTCCCAATTTTTTTATTAAAAAATTTTTTTGACATAACCGTCAAAAAGTAGACATTTTGCCCTTTAATTTGCTTTTTAGTATTTTTTTTCTATAACCATTATTCGCAAAGTTATTCGCATAATTTAAACTTTACATTTTTCTTCTGAAAAAATTAGGTGTTCTTTTAATTACGTTCCGAAATGTATATAGAGTAAACGAAAAGTACTATACAATAATTCATGAGAAGGTAGAAGAGATTAAGGTGAACGTAAAGAGTTCATCGTTGTTTTAAGATATCCGCAATAATAACCGAGATATTAATCTTTCAAATTATACGAATGAGAATTATACGCGTTGAGGGCAGCACTCAAGCCGCTCAAGCTATAGAATGGTCCACTGTATCAAGCATTGGTGCAATGCAGCGAAGCAGAGGCAACAGCGAATTTCTCCTCCTTCCGCAGCCAACAGCCAATGCTTGGTACAGTGAGCCGTGCTATAGCTTGTGTAGTTCGAGCATTTCCCTCATTGTATACACACACATATGCGCATACACGTATCTCTTAAAAGTCATTGAAGATGTAGAACATCCTAGTAAAATTTTTGCCGTAATAATTATAATTAAGAATTAGAAAACCGGATTTAGAGCGATATCTGTTAGTAGTTTAGGATATCCTCTTTATGATCAAACACTAAGTATAAGCTTAAAAGTGTTAGTGTACTTGCAATAGCGTCATTAACTAAAGGAAAGAAGGAAATCATAAATCATCATTTTCTTTTATTTAAATAACTTCGTTAATATTCATATGATATAATTCTTGTGGGTACAAGTTTGTTAACTATAGAGTTTTAACAATCATTTTATGATCAAAAGTTGTTCGGATATACATAATTAACAATTTACTAAAGACAAAAAATGCGGCTGTAGAACTTATAGGATATGGAACATTATTAACCCTCTGCCTACACACTATGTTTTTCTCTCGATTTCTACACACATACGCTAATTCACAAATTTTGTTGACTTACATTTCCAAATGTATTTAATCAATTTTAATTTTTTTTTGTTTTAATCACAAGAAAAAAACTCAGAATTATGATGGCGATTGTTAAAATATTATAAATAAAAAGAAAAAACGTAATATTTTTCAAATGCCTATATTTAAAGCGAGTCCTAGATGCGCACAGTAACGGACACAGCAGGCTGAATAAAATAACACAGTAACAAACAGACACAGATCAAACGGACACAGTAACAAATGCGCACAGTGCGAAACGGACACAGTAACAAATGCGCACAGACCAAATGCGCACAGTCGCAAACCCATGTGGTGCAGAGAATGCTTTGCACACACATACATCACACACACATGCACGCACGCACACACACACATTCATTCACATGTGTTTGCAGATTTTTAATACAATTTACATGGGTTAGCGACTTGGACGGGGTGGATGCGGGAGGAAGGGCCGAAGGCCCCCTTGCGTGTGTGTTTGTGTGCGCGCGCGCGTGCGCGAAGCAATCTCTGCACCACATGAGTTTGCGACTTTCCACGCAAAACGAGATATTCCTAAAAATATGTATATAGAAGTTTGAAATTCATTTTTTTCTGGCAGAGCAATGCTTTTTTCTGCCAGATGTTTCTAAGGTTAAATAATCTGTCATATAATATATTAATGTTTTTCACTAGACGACTATGCGGTGTTTAATCATGCGGTGTCCAATAATGCAGTGTCCAATCGTGCAATGTCCAATCGTGCGGTGTCCAATCGTGCATGTTTAATCGAGCCGTATCCAATCGTTACGTGTCCAAAAAAAGGTCACCCTCCTAAAAACTGAATGATTAAAAAATACTTTTCACACCTTAAAGGTGTCCTCGTTTTCTTTAAGTAAAAAATATTTTTAAATTATCCAGTTTTTAGAAGGGTGACCTCCTTTTGGACACGTAACACTTAGATACGGCTCAATTGGACACTGCACGATTATTTTAAAAGTAGTGCCAAATCTTCAAAACAAAGAAAAACATGCAATTTTTACAGTTAGCTTTAAGGTGATTTTCAAACAGCAGAACATTTTTTTATCGAATAAGCAAATAAAGGATTTTAAAGTAGAGGTTTTAAGCTTTTCGAATCTGTCGTCGTAATTTCTATGCGACCATTTTTGACCAACTTACGTGCGTTTAAATTAAAAATGCCATTTTTTAAATCATTCATAACTCACAAGGAAACCTCGCGAACCCAAAAATTCTAATTTTAATGAAACTTGGCATAAATGTAAAGTGAGTATATACATAAATTTAGAAATTTTTAGTTGGTGCTTATAAACGGTTTAAAGGGTGTAAACCACTCTTCAAAAATTGAGTTTTGCCTTTTCTCGATATATCTCGTAAACTAAACAAAATATCAAAAAATGTTTTATACAAAAGTTTTACAGCATAAATATTTCTATTTAACTATGCTGTTTATTTATTGAAAAAAATTTTTTTCAAAAATTTACTTTTTATACCTTCCCTATGTTGAGTATTTATTGCATCAAAATTTTAATTTCAGTGAAATTTGGCACAAATGTAGAGGGAGGCAATACATGAATTTAGAAAATTTTAGTTTGTGCTCAAAAATGGTTTAAAGGGTTAAAACCATTTTAAGGGTTATTCTTCAAAGGTTGAGATATTTTTGCCTTTTTTCGATACATCTCGTAAACTTAACATATAAAAAATGTTTTATACAAAAGTTGTATAGTATAAATACCTCCATTTAATTACGCTGTTTATTAAAAAAAATTTAAAGTTTTCTACTTAAAAAAATTTTATAAAAATGACTTTTATATATCTAACATTTATCATTATACTATCTTATACTACGTATCGGCCTCTTTTCCCACTTTTCCAATATTCCACGGTTCTTCTTTTCTTATAGTTACTATTTAAAATTTCGTTTTCTGGTTTACAATTTTTCAATTATTCTCATTATCAATTATTCTCATTATCAGGTTCATAATTATCATTATCATTTTCTACAAATTCTTCTTCTTTATCTGTTACAAATTCTATATCAGGTAAATCCACTTCCCAATAATTTTGAAATTCCGAAGCAGTATCGGTTTGTATAACAAATGCTACATTATATGTTATAATATCCTGTATCACTTCATATAATTGTATTTTTCTTCCATTTATAGGCGCTGAGAAAATATGTGTAATTTGAAATAAAGTAATTAATATATTAAGAGCATTTGCAACATTTATGTGTAACATTATGCTTTGTTTAATTAAAAAATTAAACAATTTAACAATAATCAAGCACACGTTGGACGTAACTTGATACTGATGTGAAAATGACGCGTAACATCATTAATAAAGATACAAAACTTTTATTAATACAAGATTTCTACTTCATATACGATGCATACCATGACACGACGAATATAAAACATGAATGTGAAATATGTGACATAGACAGAATGAACACTGTGTGAAAACGACGTTACCACTCTAATATTGCGCAACTGTCACATAAAAAATAATACAAACAGAAATGCAGTTAATATAATATATAGTATTATAACATAGATAATATACACAAAGATAATATAAATAATACATAGTATACGATAATATAATTACTTTATAAATGCTAGATACATAAAATTTTATTTGATACTTTTTTAATAAAAAAGTTTAATTAAATTTTTTTTGAAAAAAGAACAGCGCAGTTAAACAGAGGTATTTATACTGAAATACTTTTGTATAAAACATTTTTTATATGTTAAGTTTACGAAATATATCGAAAAAAGGCAAAAATGTCAACCTTTGAAAAGTGGTTTTAACCCTTTAAATCATTTTTGAGCATCATTTAAAATTTTCTAAATTCGTGTATTGCCCCCTTCTACATTTGTGCCAAATTTCACTTAAATTGAAATTTTGATCCAATTCAACATAGAAAAGGTATAAAAGGTAAATTTAAAAAAAATTTTTTTTTCAAAAAATAAACAGCATAGTTAAATAGAAGTATTTACGATGTCTTTTATATAAAACATTTTTTAAGTACAGTTTTGAAAAGCGTAACCTCCAATCGCGCTGAAATTTTAACCAAAGCTCACCCTTGATTAGAAAAGAAAGTCCTTAAAAGGATTTTTGGCAACAAAGCCTCGTTTGCCCCAGGCCCCTTCAAAGTTTTTACAGTTCTTACTAAATATCTCTGAAAATATTGATTTTAAAGAAAAAAAGTTTGAAACAAAAAATGAAGCTTATAAAAAGCTCTACAAAAAAGGTTATGTACATTTTTTACGTAAACCTATTATTTTGGCTGTTATGACCTAAAATAACTCGGCGGAGGTCAAATTGACCCCGTCAAACATTTTTTAAAATTTCTGTTTTACTAAATACGCGAAAATTTTTTAATTTAAAGATTATATATATTTATTTAAGGTAAACAAAAATTTAATTGCAAATTTGAAAAAAGTAATTTTTTTACAGTTTAACATAAAACAGAAATATTTCTATAGTTTAACATAAAATATAAACATTACTATAGTTTAACATATAACACAAAATATAATATTTTACAATTATTTAATTTTTTAATAGTTTTTTACTTATTAACTTATTCAATAATTATCGATTTGATTGTTAAAGTCGCTCAAATGTAGACAAATATAGAAAAGGTTGTGCAAAGAACGCGTGGGCGAGAGAGGAGCTCCGCCCCTCCCCCTGCACCTTCTCTCTGTATTTTTTCCTAACTCTAACCCACCAATTTTATGTCGCTATTTGGTTAATGTGAAAACATTGGAAACGAACAGCGTGGAAAGTCGCAAACTCATGTAGTACTGTATAAGCGTGGACTTTACGTAAAACATTGATATTATGTATCGTACTTATGAAAATAAGTGTAAACGACATCCACGTTTGTACAGTACCACATAGGTTTACGACTTTTCATGCTGTTCGTTTCCAATGTTTTCACATTAACCAAATAGCGACGTAAAATTGGTAAGTTAGAGTTAGGAAAAAATACTGGGAGGGGGTGCAGGGGATAAGGGCTCCTCCCCCGCCCACGCGTTCTCTGCACAATCCTTTGCAAATTTCCACGTGAAACGAGATTCTCATTGCACCCCTCTTGGAATCCTCTTGTATATGTGTGTGTGTTTGTTCTCTATACCACGTATTCTCTATATCTATTTTTTACGCTAATCTTTTCCGAGATATATAATAAAAACTTTCAAAATTATAATGAAAAAAATACTTTTTTTCTTCATAACAGCCAAAATAATAGATTTACGAACATATGAAAAAAGAGTAGAAAATGTATATAACTTTTTTTGTAGAGCTTTTTATAAGCTTCATTTTTTGTTTCAAACTTTTTTCTCTAAAATCAATATTTTCGGAGATATTTAGTGAGAACTGTAAAAACTTTGAAGGCTTCATCGCCAAAAATCCTTTTACGGACTTTCTTCTTTAATCAAGAGTGACCTTTGGTTAAAATTTCAGCGCAATTGGAGGTTTACGCTTTTCGGAACTTTATCCCATTTTTTGATATGTTGTTTAGTTTACGGGATATATCAAGAAAAAGCAAAACCCTCAATTTTCGGAGGGTGGTTTCAACCCTTTAAACCGTTTATAAGCACCAACTAAAAATTTCTAAATTCATTTACCCCCTCAACATTTATGCCAAATTTCATTAAAATCAGAATTTTCGGATTCGCTAAATTTCCTTGTCAGTCAAAAATAGTCGTAGGAAAAAAAAATTAAAAAGAAGAGTTTAATTTACAAAAATCTTTTATCAGATTAAGTAAAAAAAAAATTATTTAAACCATAAACACGTTCAATGCAATCTTTTTACATTTTTCTTTTGTGCTTTGTCTTAAGAAAAAATGATCATGTTGCAAAATTAAAAGCTTTTAATCAAAAGATTAAAAAACTAGAAAGTTTAAGGTTTCAAATGCTTTTTAGTTTGTATTTCTATGACCATTTTTTCGCAAAAATACAAAGATTTGAATATAATCTAAATTTTTCTTACGTTTTGAGTGTATCGCTTTTTGGGATTGATTGTAGAATAGATAAAAAGATGTCAGAAGAATTTTGAACGGAAAGAGTGAAACAAGAATGCCCACATTATACATAATGGACTTAGAGGAACATATGAAAAGAGAAAAATAGTTATGATAGCTAGGGAAAAAAAATTAGTTATTAACTTATACGGATGACATAGTGTTAATAACAAAAGAACCTAATAAAAAATTGAAAGAAATGATAAATAAAATTATTAAATCGTATTTTGAGAAAAAAACTAAATTTAAATATAGGAAATCTTAATGTTTAAAAAAGGTGAAGAAAAAAAACAAAAAGGATTGGATGTGGAGAAATAAGAAAATTGAAGAAGTTAAAGAATTCAAATATTTAGAGTATTATTTAAAAAAAAACGGAGGCTGGAAAACACAAAAAAGTTAAAAAAGCAAGGATAGCAATGGCACAGATATAGAGAATAGGACAAAGATCATTTGAAAACAATTTCAAAAAAAGAATGAGAATGTTCAACAGCTTAATAACAAGTACTTTACTATGCAGCTGAAATTTAAAACTAGAAAAAAGTAGAAGTTAAGAAAAAGTATATCAAATTGGACATTAGGCTTAGATTTTAATATTTCGGAATATATAGCACTAAAAGAGACAAATAAAGTAAGGATAGAATTCGGTAAAAAAGCGATGAAATATGAAAAGACAAAAAAGACTAAGAATAAAATAATATTGGAGTCTTGGAGAGAAATTAAAGGAAAGAAGAAAGATCAAACTGGGAAAAATAAAAGATTACTATAGATTAGAGCTAGAAGATATTCAGGAAATAGATAAGCTAAGACAAGAAGGCGAGAAATAGAACTGAAAAAGATAGATAAAGGCAAACAAAAACATGATAAAGATAAAAAAATAATGTGGACAAAATATAATAGATTGTATAAAGAAATAAGAACAGATGAGAAACCTTCGTATATTTTAGCTAGGTATAAAGGTAGAAATCAGTCAATCAACAAGGGAACGATCAGAAGTGTCCCTCACTGATTTTAATGAGTTTTGAAGCTTTGAAGATGTTGTTGAACATTAAAAATATTAAACTTATATTTTTTTAGCGGCGTATCTCAATGCATGTGCAAAATCTGACTAGCAACCTTCTTATGGTGAGCATCAAAAAATGCTAATGCTGACGGTAACAGGCATAAACAGACTAAAATGCATAGATAATTTTAATGTCATAACTTTGTCAAAAACCATAGAATTCAATTCTTTTTAATTTGTAAAGAAAAGTTCATATTTTACGATAATTCATATAAAGTTTACAAAAAAAATTATTGCACCCTATGAAGCACGTCAAAATACGAAAATTTTTGAAAACAAAACACGTCCTTACTTTCGAAAAGATGGCGAAAAGGGAAAAGGGATCTGACAAAATCTGATAAATGGTCTTTAAAATAAAAAATTTAAGTTTTAAAATTTAAAATAAACTGTCAAATACAATAAGTTTTCGCAAAGTTATTTAAAGTTAAGTAAAATTTTAGTATAAATTTTTGTTGTGTTAAGTTTGTTCCTCAGTATATTTTATATATTTGTAATAAATGTATCGTATTTATTTTCTAAATCAGGTTTAAATAGTAGAGAATTTTTTGTAACAAATTTTGATATCTTTCTAGGCACAATACTATGTGCTTTTTAAATCTTTTTATCTAAAGTCTCTAAAGCTTTGAATCCTGCCGCATTTTCTTCTCGTGCTTGAAAAGCCCATCGAGCAATGTCAATGTCATAAACAAATGACGATGGCAAACTAAACAACATACATTTGTTTATTATTATTACTGTTATTATTATTAAAATAAATTCTTTAAGATTAAAGAACTAATCTATCCTAATGAATGTACATAATTGACATTTTAATTCTTACTCCATTCGTTTTCCATATATTACTATGTTGCATTATATATAAAAATTTGAGGTACTTTTATAATTTCAATAATATTAAAGCAAAGAAGGACAAGAGAGCAAGAAAGTAATACAAGATAAAGCAGATACATGTTCACAAAAGGACAATACTTGTGACAATACACTATTTAAGACACTTGCGTATATTACCGAGCTAAAAGTGGAAAAAACACCTTTTCGTTATTACAGTTTATATACATTTTGCACACAGACGAATAAATTTACCATGCAAAATATATATTAGTATGCATTAGTTACAACTATTTTTCTTTGCACTATTTTTAACACTGATTGAACTTATAGATCTTTGTACAAACATCTCCTCGGAAATAATTATTTTTTAAATATAATTTTATTGCTTAAATTGATACAATAACAGTATATGCGCACTTGCGCGTACAAAGATGAAATCATCTCTATTTTTACATTACACATCATGGCACTATTTTAATTCTCCTTATAATACCGTACACATACTCGTATTTTTGTTATGTATGTTTTACATCATATAATACGTTGCGTGTTATTATGTAATTAACAAGGGGACCTTACGGGTCATGGGTCATCGATTCTTTTCATACTTATAGGATTTAAAGATCAGTACCCGGACTTCAATTTCCTAAAGCAGTACGATGCGCTTCTCAAAAATACTCGAAAAAATCGATTTTCTCGTAAGATTAATCCGTTTTTATGTTTTAATATAAAAATATATGCAGAAAAGAGTTATTAAACAAGGCGCAATTAAAAAAATAACATTATTGAGATTACTATCTAGTTTTCCCAAAAATTGGATGGGGGAATGTATTATTATATATAAGTATATTTGGTTTTTAATGTTTTTTAATTTTTGTCCTTACAAAATTGTCCAAATTTTGCAAAATAAGTGGAAAGAGGGTAAATTTGAATTTTTTACAAAATAAATATACTATTGTAAAGAATATAAAATACCATAAAACTATTGTATAAAATATTTTTTCATAAACTTTATATTTTCAAAGATATTTGCCAAAAACGAAATAATCCGTTATTTTGAAGAGGTGGTTTCAGCCGCTAAACGTCGAGATACGCCGCTAAAAAATGGATTTAATATCTTTTTATCCTCTACATGTCCTTATTAAAATCAGTGAGGGACACTTCCGACCATTGCCTTGTGAGTCAATTAAAATAAAGTTAAGAAAATTTTAATTTAATAGAAAAATCATATCCATCATTAAGATCTGATGTTTGACCGTATAGGCAATTTACAACTCATTGGCATGTTTAACATATTACTGTCGGTTAGAAGTAATGTACTAATATTGTTATACGTTGCCTGAAAAGGACGTGCTTTAAGATATACTGATTATTGCGAAGAATACCATATATCTCGGTGGTCGAATTGGCTAGGACGTTCGCACGGAATAACGAGATCCAGGCTGAGGTATTATTTTTCGCAATAAATTAATTTACAGTTTTTCAGGGAAAATGGGAAAGGGGGGATTTTAAGATGCTCTCAAGCATCAAAATTTAGCTTATTAACTTTGTCTTAAGTCTGACGAATCTTGTCGACGCGCAGTTTAAAATAATGCTAAAAAAATTAAATTTAATAGAAAAGTCATATCCACCACTAAGATCTGATATTTGACCGTATAGGCGATTTACAACTCATTGGCATGTTTAACATATTACTGTCGGTTAGAAGTAATGTACTAATATTGTTATACGTTGCCTGAAAAGGACGTGCTTTAAGATATACTGATTATTGCGAAGAATACCATATGCCTCGGTGGTCGAATTGGCTAGGACGTTCGCACGGAATGACGAGATCCAGGCTGAAGTATTATTTTTCGCAATAAATTAATTTACAGTTTTTCAGGGAAGATGGGAAAGGGGGGGGATTTTAAGATGCTCTCAAGCATCGAAATTTAGCTTATTAACTTTGTCTTAAGTCTGACGAATCCTGTCGACGCGCAGTTTAAAATAATGCTAAGAAAATTAAATTTAATAGAAAAGTCACATCCACCACTAAGATCTGATATTTTGACCGTATAGGCGATTTACAACTTATTGATATGTTTAACATATTATGGTCGGTTAGAAGTAATGTACTAATAAAAAAATTAAGTGCTAATTAGATGCTAATGTGATGCTTTATTAAAAAATTTGGTGCTCGTACAGTTTGGCAGAAATTTCAATTTATAGTAAGAGGGTGGACTGGCTTAATGTTAAGCTAGCCGTCCTCATGTAAAAAAATCAATACAAGCAATATAGAAAAATCGAATGTATCAGATTTAAGTTCTAATTAAGTGCTTTTAAAAGCTAAAGAAAACATTTCCATAAAGTAAACAGTTGTCCAAAATTCACAAACATACATAACCATCATATTAAAGTGCAATGTAGCTAAACTGAACGAGCACCTAATTCGCCGTTTACCTATTTCGAAATAACATTAAATAAGAAACGTTTTATATCGATACCAATAAAACACCTAATTTTTTAATAGTGCTTTACTTTTGTTAGCTCGTCGCGACTAGAATACAAGAGTAAAGTGTTATTAAAAAATTAGATGCCTTATTGTTAACTTTTAAGGGATATATGTGTGTGTGTGTGTGTGTGTGTGTGTGTGTGTGTGTGTGTGTGTGTGTGTGTGTGTGTGTGTGTGGTGTGGAATTCAAGAAAAATTATATCATGGTTTTCAATCTTACATTTAACAAGAGAGCCAGAATATTAAATCCATTATTTAAAGAAATTATGTCATCATGATGAAGAACAGATTTTATTTCATTCAGTGTATGGTCTCCAGCACCATTGGACAGTAAAGATAATGTCATATGTAAACTCAAAGGAGAAATTACAATGTTGCCAATGTTATCAATGTTGGTTGATAAATTCTATAATAAAATTTAAATTATAGATTAGAATTTGCCTCACATGCATATAAATAGCTTATACATAAAAAAATATAGAGATAACATACCTTGTATAATGAAATCATAAAATTGTTACAAGCTGTAGATAAAGTTTTGATATCATTTTGCTGTCTACTTGATAACATATCTTGATAACACGCTGCTAGTGTACTGATAACAATAACAATTACAAACAAAGCTACAAAGAAAATATTTGGTTATGAAATTATGAATTGTTAATGTTATGGCTGCTTTCTTTTTAAGCATGGTCTATACTCTATAATACATGGAGTAAGTGTGGAGTAAGAAGTACATAGAACTTATACTAATGGAAGAGGAAAAGAACCCATAAAAGTATGTCCAAGAAGTGAAACAAAAAATTAGTTCTAGTACAAATACGGCCGCTCATGCGCATTATGAGAAAAAGTTATGAAATGAGACAGAAAACTAGTTCTGTCTCATTTCATGTTAAGTCATGTTCTACCTATCCTTGTCGCACAGATGTTGGACACAGTTTCGGCATATACACTATTTTGCTTCCATTAGTATAAGTTCTATGAAGAAGTAACAGTAGGCATAAGGATGTAAGCGAAATAAATTAATTTTATTTCCTCCATCTTTTATGTTCATGCTCGGCCAATTAGAGCGTAGAAATAGCTGTGAACAGTCCAAACAATGCTATTAGTTTCATAAAATCAAAGAAAATTATATGGCAAATCGTTACTTTTACTCCTTACTCTACGCTCACTCTATGTATTGTAGACCATGCTTTAGAAGACACAAATCAACACAGATTAACATAGGGTGCTTTCCATTTAGTGACACAATTCGACACAAGTATCATTCTATCTTTGTTACTCATTGAACATAAAAAAAGATAGAACAATGCTTGTGTTCACTTGTGTTACTAAATGGAAAGCACCCATATTGAAACAGTTTGCTGTAGTTAAATGGAACATGATATACAGTGTGTATATGTTGTACACAAGACCTATTATGGTAATTGTCTAGTTTAGCGTCGTCACCTCTAAAATCGATGTTTAGGCTCATTCGACACGGTTTTGCACGAAACGAAAGAATCTGGCAGAAAAAAATGTCGCTCTGCCCCGCGAATCGAGATATTAACGATTAAAGTTTTGTTTTGAGAGCTTAATGTGCCAGATTTAAGGTATGCAGCACATATAATACTGCCTTCTCTCACTCTTTCACTGATTTTACTACACTGACTGTTATGTAGATATGTGTATGTGTATGTGTCGTATATATGTAGATGGGTCAGTATGAATGAGTGTATGTGTATATGTTTATTAGCGTTTTTCTACTGCGTTCATAGAGCTTGTATTAATGGAGGGGCCATTGCTATGGCCTAGTTTACATCGTGCATTTGATACGCGTATCAAGTAGTGAATTTAAGCTGATCAGCCAATGATTAAACACATTCACTAGTTATTTACTATTTGATACGCGTATCAAATGCACGATGTAAACTAGGCCTATATGCCGGAGTCCGCGCGGGGTGAATCGACAGAGCATTAATGGCTTAGTTTACATCGTCAAAACCTTAGTACGCGTATTAAGTTTGGTGCGCACCAAAGCCTTAGTACGGGCGCGTTTACATCGAATGTACTAAGCATGTACTGTGAAAAATATAATACAAATTTAATTCATGTTGATGTCTCCTACTAAGACATTTTCACACCGGTTTTTAGATTTTAGCACTGAGGTTATGCTCAATTGCTAAATTCTCTCTAAAATGCGTTTTATGCGTTTACATCGACATTTGTATCACTTGGTACGCGTATCAGTTTAGTACGATACTGGCCTAGTTTACATCGTGCATTTGATACGCGTATCAAGTAGTGAATTTAAGCTGATCAGCCAATGATTAAACACATTCACTAGTTATTTACTATTTGATACGCGTATCAAATGCACGATGTAAACTAGGCCACTCCTACTTGATACGCTCGTACCAAATTGATCCGGCAGCGTTTACATCGTGCGTACTAAATATTTAGTACGAATTTGATACGAATATGGTACCTGATACGCGTATCAAATGCACGATGTAAACTAAGCCAATATATTCTCATATATTTTGTCTCTTTTCGTGTTGGACATCCCCACCACTCCGTTTTCTAGAAGAAAAGAGCGCCACACATACGAGCAGTACGACAGGTACGAGCCTACTTACTTGTGGTTTGTTCGCGTCGCCATGCTCCGACATGCTCCTACTCACTCCAACGCATTCTAATAGGTTGGCGTCATCGGAATCAACGTATTGGAGTGCGTTGGGGTGAATAGAAGCATGTTGGGGCATGTGACGCGAACAGACCCTTGTGGTTTGTTCGCGTCACATGCCCCAACATGCTTCTATTCACCCCAACGCACTCCAATACGTTGATTCCGATGACGCCAACCTATTAGAATGCGTTGGAGTGAGTAGGAGCATGTCAGAGCATGGCGACGCAAACAAACCATTGGTGTCTACTTGGGCTGTTACATTTAGTACAAAAAATTTTTACATACGAAAGTAATACTGTGCATTCATTGATTGGCATGCATCTTTTAGATTCTAAATTATGTACCACTTAATGAATGCACAGTGTTATTATCTTTGTAAGCAATTTTTTTCATACGAGTTCGAGAATCGGGCCTCAGATTGTATAGTTACGAATCTGTTCCCACACGAATAAAGACAGAATATATTCACCTCTCTATCGATTCTCCCCGCGCGCGTCACGATCTTTGAGTATATACATATACATGGAGGAGGAATTGTTATGGTTTCATGTAGATCGAAAGTGTGTCCAAGATCTGTGCGAGAGAGAAAGGTATATCATGATACTTGCTCTCTCTGCGCATGCGTCAATATCATTAGCCTAGTTTACACCGAGTACTTGATACACGTACCAAGCACCATATTCGTACTAAATCGCTTAAGGGTGCGGTCCCATGAAGCGGATTATGCGGAAGCGGAACGAGCGGATCATCAATCGCGGGATTATTCTAATAGAACTCTTTCAAAGATTCCGTCAAAACGGTCCTGTGATTGGTGATCCGCTCGTTCCGCTTCCGCATAATCCACTCCATGGGACCGCACCCTAATGCGTACGGTGTAAACGTTCATGAACTATTTTAGTACGCTCTGGGGCTCGATTCTTGAATTTATTCGCAAGAGAAACGTATTCGCAAATTCTGTTCTTACAGAAAAGTTAGAAATTTATTGGCTATCGTATGGCTATTAACCAATAAACTTACAACTTTCTGTTAGAGCAAGTATTTGCGTATACGTTTCTTTTGCGAATAACTTCAAGAATCGGGCCCCTGGTCTGGTATTCCTGAAATACGAGTATCAGACCAAGTTGGTACGCGTATCAAAAGATTTTAGCACGCTGTAAACACTTGGTCCGTTTGGTTCGTTTGATCGTATATGGACTGCGTTCTGATATTTACTGTCAGTACTGAAAATCAATAGCTTACGTTATATATACTGTAGATTTTCAGTACTGACAGTAAATATCTCGGAATGCAGCCATGGTGTAAACAGAGATGTACCAAGCGTTTAGTCCGTACCAACTTGGTATGAGTACCAACCGATTTAACGGTGTAAACTAGAGCATAGCGTTTGACGCATGCGCAGAGAGAGCAAGTATCATGATATACCTTTCTCTCTAGCACAGATCTTGGATCACTGATCTCATTAAAGTGGATATGGCATACCCTAATAATCTGAGGTAAAAAAGTGTGACCAATAGAATACCGGAAGCCATTAAAGTTGTAGTCAGCGTACACGCTTTTGGCGGAAAATTTGAATGACTAACACAAAATATATGTGTTAAATGAGATATATTGTAAAAATATAAAATATGATTATAATGTAGCCAGTAAAAATAAATTAAAAAATTAATTAATTTACAAAATATATTAAAATGTATATGTTTAGTAATTTGAAATGTTCTAAAATATTAATCTGGAATGTGTTTATTTGAATTTTTATAATATTGTTTTATATCATATATATAACATTTAATATTATGTATTTTTTTATAATTGTAAGTGACATTTGTAAGTGACTTTATAACAAATATTTTGTAATATTTAAAAAAATATTTGGTAATATATAACATTTTTATGTATAAATTGAGTCAAAATATATAAATATTTTATTAAATAAGAGGATAAATAAAAGATTAAAAAATAAAATTTTGCAGGTGTCTAAAAATCGTAAATTTTTATTTATGACCATCTTGTTAAATAATTTTACTAATAAATAATACTACTACTACTAAACTTATAAATAAGTTTAAAGGATATTGTTATAGCTTATTTTGTCCTCGTGTCCTTAATTGTGTTGTAGTAATCCATACTTGCAGCTTGTAAAAAAAGTAACTATTAGACATAGATGAGCATAGATTTATTTAATATTTAAGTATAAATATTATAATGTACATAATAAAATGTATATACATGCACTATATACATGCACAGCATAGAAGAAAATAAGATAATTTTTTTATCGCGTTTTTTAGAAAATAGTAATAGAAAAGTAGTAATAGAAAAATGTTATTTTGCGTGCTTTATTAAACTTTGCAAGTCACATGCTGTGCTATTTAAATATAATGACAATGATGTTACATTATAAATATATTTTATAACATAAAATATATGAATTCAAAACAAACGTATCACTTAAAACTTAAATTTGTAATTTAAAGCAACATAATAAAAATGTGTATTCAACAAATACTTATGTACTTATGAGGTACATATTTGAATCCAGATACATTATATATTAAACATATTATTAAACTTTTCAGACTTAACCTTACTCACCTATGAAACGTTTGTTGTTTATTTTCACTTCCTTTTCCACAATAAACACATTTTTTAATTTTGGAATCTCACTATTTTACTATTTTACTATTTTTATTATAAAAAAAGTAATATTTTGGATAAAACTGATACACATCTACGTCTATAGATAATTAATTACACGTGGAATTTCGTATCATCGTCACAGTAAACTGTTCGTATTCGTATACACCGCCATATTGTGTACAGAGACTACAACCTTCAATTGGTCACACTTATTTCGTCCTATGCCATATCCACTTTAATGAGATCAGTGTCTTGGACACACTTTCAGTGCTGGCATTTGGTCTGTTCTTTCTAGCTGCACTGTTGCAACCGGTGCAATAAATTAAAGTAAGACAAGTATATTTTTTCTCATTCTAACTTATTGCACCAGTGCAACAGTGCAGCTAGAAAGAACAGAGCAATACCTCCTCCATGTATATATACTCAAAGGTCGCGATGCACCAAGGCCCCTCCATTAATACAAGCTCTATGCCCCGCACACACTTTTGCATAATGTATATACATAAGCAAATTGATTGGTCCCTAAGCAAAGTGTATAAAAAATTCAACCAATCGAATTTCTTATGCATTTATGTTATGCGTTATGCAAATGCTGTGCGGAAGCCTTAGGGCTATTACACATGAATGGGCATAAGGCCAGATCTACAATAGGTGTAGTAAGCCTTATGCCATAAAAATTGACCAATCATATTCGTTTATTCTTCTCACATTCAATTATAATTGATCAGTTTTTTATGGCATAAGGTTTACTACACCTATTGTAGATCCGAGCTAACCTGCATATGCATTGCATAAGAGCGCTAGGCCAATAACATAGACCTTGTAGATATGGACTGGCAATACCAAGCGAAACCGTGTCCATACTTCTCTCTCTAAAGAGTCCGGAAATATGTTTCGCGCATGCTTGTACATATTATACATTGAAATCCAATGATTGGATACGTTTTGGTCACGTGTTTTAACTTATGTGCGTGTATATATATGTATATACATATGTATGCATGTGTGCTGACATGCGCGATAGTTATTTCCGGTAACTTTAGAGAAAGAAGTACTAAAAAGTCTGTTTCTCTCTCGCATCTCTTCTGGACACCGTTTTTTATACACAAACTGTAGGCAATTGCCGGTCCATATCTATAAGGTCTATGGCCAATAAGCATCTTATGTAAATCAATATGGCGATCTTATGCTAGGAGCTGATTGGTTCAACGGTTTTATGCTATGCTTGTGCAGCTCATGTTATTATGGCTGTGTTTTGCCGAACCTTCGCTAGCTAAGCAGTCGCTTGTTTGGTAGCGGTAGAGCACTAGAAAAGTAGGTATTCTCACGTCCGCTATTTTTCTTCAAACTAGCAAGTAACTAGCATAATGTTTTATATATATAATACATTGCAATAACCTTTACAGTCTCAAGGCTACATTCCAAAACGTCCTTTCCAAAGAAAATTTTACTCGAAATATATAGTACACGTAACGTATCCTATATTACATCGAGTAAAATTTTCCTCGGAAAGGACGTTTTGGAATGTAGCCCAAGATCATAAATATCGTGTCTTTGTTCAATTGTCGCATAAAGTTTGGTGCTTCCAAAGATTATTGACGTATATATATACAAAACATATCCAATTTTTCCTGCTAGTTAGAAAAAAAATGGCGGACGTGAGAATACTCGCTTTTATAGTGCCTTAGTAGCGGTAAGGCACTATAAATATTCTCACGTCCGCCATTTTTCTTCTAACTAGCATGAAAAATTAGGTATGTTTTGTATATATATATACGTTAATAATTTTTGGAAGCACTAAACTTTAAGCGACAATGAAACGAAGACACGATATTTATGATCTTGAGACTGTAAAGATTATTGCGATGTATTATATATGTAAAACATTATGCTAGTTACTTGCTAGTTTGAAGAAAAATGGCGAACGTGAGAATACCTACTTTTTTAGTGCTCTAGTAGCGGTTTCGATTGTAGCGCCGCTTAGCGCTATTGAGGTATCGGCTGGACAATTTTTAGCATATTTTTGTGTCGACAGTAAATTCAACATAATCACAATTTGTTATTGTTAATTACAACACAATTTTGTTTAATATTTTTGTATAAAGTGTCATTGAATTACAATATTTATAAACAATAGCAGTTTAATGAATTGCAATTCTATAACGTTTGTTAAATTGTGGCGTATCTATAAGCAGTGTTGGGTAAGATACTTTTAAAATGTATCTCGATACAGATACAGATACTTATAAAAAAATGTATCTAGATACAGATACAGATACACAAATCAAAATGTATATAGATACAGATACTTAGATACTTTAAAAGTATCTCAGATACGTATCAGATACTCTTAAATTATTCAAATAAAAAAATCTGAAAAATTTAAATGCTTGTGCGCAACACGAAAAGCGCATTATAAAATAAATAATTACATTTTTGTGTTGCGCATAAATACCTGTCGCTGAACTCTTACTGTCTTTTCCGAATTTTTTATTTGTTTGTTGAGTAAACTTGCGTTTCTCGTCTTTTAAATTATATTTTATTGTAATAATAATAATAATATTAATAATGTATGTAATATACACAAAATCTAATGATTCTATAGACTAGATAGCAAAGTTATTTCATACATAAGTACTATTTGCGCAAATCTAAATAACGCTATCGACAGTAATAGCAAATAAAAAATGACCTTAAAAAAACATTTTTTTCCCAATAAAGACAAAAAGTACGTGAAAATGTATTTGAAAATGTATCTGAAAATGTATCTGAAAAAGCAGTTCAGATACTGTGTTTTATATCTAGATACAGATACAAATACTCTAATTCAAATGTATCTCAGATACAGGTTCAGATACACAAAATGTATCTCTATACATGTATCTAGATACATGTATAGAGATAGTACCCAACACTGTCTATAAGTATGGAAAATATTGACAATTTGATTTTGGATGAATTATTGAATGATGATAATGACGATGATGATGATGATGATGAAGTCGAAGAGTTACTCATTCCTGTTGTAAATGATCAAGGTAAGAAAGTAAATAATAATAAGCTTCGTAACGTGTTTCAGCTATATACCCACATAACACATGATATCATTAGAATATTCTGTACTCATACTGTGAACATACGTACCGTATACAGGGTGTCCCAACGCATGTGGACCACCACTCGTAAAAAGGTAGAAGGGATCGAGATGAACATACAGGTCCAATATTTTCTTGGGTTAGGTTTACAAATAATCGAGATATCAATTTTTTTAATTGTGCGAATGAGAGCGCGCCGCGGCGCGCCGTAGGAAGAGCCGAGCCGCTCGAGCCGTAGCGCGGCCCACTGTGTGAAGCATTGGCTGCCGGCGGCGGGAAGAAGGAGGAGAAGCGGCGCCGCTGCCTGTGCTTCGCCGCCCTCACGTCCCGCAGCACCGCGTCTAGACTCGCGTCGTTACGCACATTCGCAATTACTTGACAAAATTATTTAGCAAAGATAGGGACAAATTAAAACCGTAATAAACTTTTGTGATTGAGAAAGTCGAAAGAGAGAAAGCGATGAAAACTTATGGAATCTTAAAATAATCTAATTTCTATCGTAATTGTGAATATAGTAAATTAATGATAGTTTTCGGTACATTGACGATATATTCTTTCTTTTTCCTAAATATCTTATTTACAGTATCATACAACTCGAATTTTGTTTCTTATCGAATTGTATCGTACTGTTAAATCCTTGATAAAAACATTGATAAAAATTTGTAAATTTATTCGTCAAATCATTATCGTAAATTCACGATTGATTCTCAAATTGATAGTTTTTTTTTTTCGTCTATTATAATATTTGCTACATCGAGTTCTCTCATCGTTATCTTTTTTCTCTTACACGATATATTCATAAATATTTCTTCATATTTAATCAAAATGATGCAACAATGGAATAAACTTTTCTAACAGAAAATGCGAGAACGATAGAAAATAATATCATTTCTTTAAATTTGTTCCTTTTGATTTAGAGATGGATTATAAAATAAAAATCAATTAGATTTTCGTGTTGCTATTTTAAATAAATCACTGAAAATTTATCGTAATTAATTATGCAATTAAAGATAGCAGAAACTCTAAGTTTTCTATCGTCATGAAAGAAAACTTAGAGTTGTATTGACAATACGTGATGTTGAACGTTAATCTCTAAGCATAATTATCGTAGAAGACGCATCGCCCCTAATCTATTGTTGCACGCGTACTGCACGCGTCGCCCGGCCGCGCGAGTCAGCTGGTTGCTATAGAGAAGAACGTTGTATTGCTGTTTATGTCGGTTCTCGAGCTGTCGAGCTCGTGTATCGGAGTGTTTTGAATAAATTCCGTTTTTTTTTTAAGAAAATGTGCTATCCTATTTTGTGTACACCAATCACTGTTGCTCACTTATCTAATTGATTTCTATTTCATAATTCATCGCTTCTCTAAATCAAAAAGAACAAATTTAAAGAAATGATATTTTCTATCGTTCTAGCATTTCCTGTTGGGAAAGTTCGATCCATTTTTGCATCATTTTGATTAAATATGAAGAAATATTAATGAATATATCGTGTAAAAGAAAAAATATAACGATGAGAGAACTCGATGTAGCAAGTATTATAATAGACGAAAAAAAAACTATTAATTTGAGAATCAATCGTGAATTTACGATAATGATTTGACGAATAAATTTAAGAATTTTTATCAATGTTTTCATCAAGGATTTAACAGTACGATACAATTCGATAAGAAACAAAATTCGAGTTGTATGATACTGTAAATAAGATATTTAGGAAAAAGAAAGAATATATCGTCAATGTACCGAAAACTATCATTAATTTACTATATTCACAATTACGATAGAAATTAGATTATTTTAAGATTCCATAAGTTTCCATCGCTTTCTCTCTTTCGACTTTCTCAATCACAGAAGTTTATTACGGTTTTTAATTTGTCCCTATCTTTGCTAAATAATTTTGTCAAGTAATTGCGAATGTGCGTAACGACGCGAGTCTAGGCGCGGTGCGGTGGGAGGCGAGAGCGGCCATTGATGCGAGTCTAGACGCGGTGCTGCGGGACGTGAGGGCGGCGAAGCACAGGCAGTGGCGCCGCTTCTCCTCCTTCTCCCCGCCGCCGGCAGCCAATGCTTCACACAGTGGGCCGCGCTACGGCTCGAGCGGCTCGGCTCTTCCTACGGCGCGCCGCGGCACACTCTCATTCGCACAATTAAAAAAATTGATATCTCGATTATTTGTAAACCTAACCCAAGAAAATATTGGACCTGTATGTTCATCTCGATCCCTTCTACCTTTTTACGAGTGGTGGTCCACATGCGTTGGGACACCCTGTATATACAGGGTGTCTGGTATTTTTTTATGGGATGTTTATGAGCAGGTAGAGCGCACGAAACTGAACAGAAAAGTCCTTACCGTTTTTCCATTTTCGCAATAGTTAACAAGTTAGTGACTTGTAAAATTTTCTGTATTAGCCCGGCCTACCGGCAAATGCAAGCGTGCTGAGCGCCCGGCCGCGGCGGCCGCCCCTCCCCAGCGCTTGAACCTTGAGATTGCTAGGCGCACGGGGGGAGTTGTTACAACAAGCGACAATGGCTACGCACAAGCGACGCGTAACGCTAAATTCTCCATTTGAGTTATGATAGTTCCTTACGTTTTTTAATGAAAATAAAATGTTCTAACGACAAAAAGTATGTGTGTACGTGTACATGCATGTGTACAAAAAATATCAGTTTTAATGCTTAAAGAAGTGATTACTAAATTTATTTTTTTAATAAATAACAATTATTTTTAATAAAAAATATTTTTTTGATGATAGTCTTAAACGTCGTAAACGGTCATTATAAATTTTAAAAGAAGCTGTTATCATATGCTCGAAACAAAATTTATGCTTCTTCAAAAAACATTAGAAAATTTTATCGATTAAAATGGAAATGACAACCAAATAAAATGTTTGTTTCAACTTTATATTCTTAATTAAAAATTGAATAACTAGGATATTTATATTTTTAATAAAATTAATCCTTGTACATACATACGCGAGCTAAAGAATAATCACTTCGTGACAGGAAAATGATTATGCCTTAGTTCCGCGATTTTATATCACTATTACTATTTACGCTGATTACTATACACATACACGTAAAAAAATATGATTCTAGTTTAAAAAAAAATCAATTATTTACTTTTAATTGTATTTTTTTAAATAATTATTTTATCTTTAATGACTGAAAAGAGTATTCTGTTGATAATAAACACCACACTTTACATAAAACAAATAATGTTTAACATTTTTGCGTATGTACACACACATACACACACACACACAAATTACACACAAATTACAAACCAATTCTTGAATTAAGGAATAATCATTTTCCTGTCACAAAGTGATTATTCTTTAGCTCGTGTATGTATGTATCCCCCCCTCCACACACACACACACACACACACACACACACACACACACACACACACACACACACACACACACACACACACACACACACACACACACACACACACACACACACACACACACTACAAACTAAAATTTTCTTAAATTAAATAAATATTGTTTATAAGTTTTCAAACATTTAATAAATTCATATATTCGTAAATTTATACGGAGAAAATTTTATAGTAAATTTATGTATGATTTTATTATTTATGATAGTAACCACGAATTGTAAGAAGAAATTTCAGAAAATTATATCATATAAGTAGTGTAAATATTGTCGTAATTTGATGAAAAACATAATAAAAATTTTCATAATTCCTCCTTGGCCCGCGTTTATTATTTGCCATAGTAATTTTTACCATAAAGTTTTTTCCGTGTATTATAAATCTATCACAAGGATTAATTTTATTAAAAATATAAATATCTTAGTTATTTAATTTTTAATTAAGAATATAAAGTTGAAACAAATTTTATTTGCTTGTCATTTCTATTTTAATCGATAAAATTTTCTAATATTTTTTGAAGAAGCATAAATTTTGTTTTGAGCATATGATAACAACTTCTTTTAAAATTTATAATGACAGTTTACGGCGTTTAAGACTATCATCAAAAAAATATTTTTTATTAAAAATAATCGTTATTTATTAAAAAAATAAATTTAGTAATCACTTCTTTAAGCATTAGTACTGATATTTTTTGTACACATGTATGTACACGTACACATACTTTTTGTCGTTAAAAAATTTTATTTGCATTAAAAAAGGTAAGAAACTATCATAACTCGAAGGGAGAATTTAGCGTTATGCGTCGCTTGTGCGTAGCCATTGTCGCTTGTTGTAACAATTCCCCCGCGCGCCTAGCAATCTCAAGGTTCAAGCGCTGGGGAGGGGCAGCCGCCGCGGTCGGGCGCTTAGCGCGCTTGCATTTGCCGGTAGGCCGAGCTAATACAGAAAATTTTACAAGTCACTAACTTGTTAACTATTGCAAAAAGGGAAAAACGGTAAGGATCTTTCTGTTCAGTTTCATGCGCTCTACCTGCTCATAAAAATCCCATAAAAAAATACCAGACACCCTGTATATATATATATATATATATATATATATATATATCCTTAAATACAGACTGTTTGTAATTTGCAGCAAATATGGCCCTTGAGTATTTAGCGTGGCAATTGCCGTTGTTATTGGAAAGGATACGTCGGTTAGAACGGCGTGTAGAGAGAAGACGGCTGAGAGATGCTCAGAACCCTTTTGATCTCCCACGAGAAGAGTTTATCGACTATTTTCGTCTTACTCCAGAAATTGTAATTCAAGTAACAGATGCGGTACGGGCTGATTTACAGAATCAACGAATTACCGGCTTAGAGCCAGAAATAAAGGTAACATTGGAACTAAATTATTGTAACGCTTCGCAATGTTGAACTTAACACATAAGGCAACCAATCAAAGTCATTTATTTCTAAAAGCAGAATAGAAATAAAGAACTTTCATTGGTTGATTCCTTTAAGCATAATGCACTTAGCGTCTGTGCAGCAGCTCATAAACTCTCTCTCTCCTCTTTAACAATAAGTTGTATTGTAATTTTATTAAGATAAAATAATTGTTATAGGTGTTGACTGCCATTCAATTTTATGCTCAAGGCAGTTACCAAAGAAGTGTTGGCAATCAGTTTCAATTCAATGTTAGCCAGACAACAACAAGCCGTTGCATCCATGCTGTGACTGATGCAATCAATCTGCGCTTGTTGCGTAGGTGGGTGAAATTTTCCATGACTGAAAGAGATCGGCAGCGAGCACGTGAAAAGTCTTTCAGTTGCTGCACAATTATTCAAAGGTGCCATAGGTGCTATAGATTGCACTTTTGTTAATATTCTAGCTTCTCGAGTACATGAAGAGGCTTTTATCAACCATCATGGAAACCATTCCTTGAACGTGCAAGCTGTAAATACATAAATGCTTATCAAGTATATACCCTAGCAGCATAGATGTCCTGAAAACATTTTGAGATGCTATCTGGGTACTGCGGTTTTGTCGCAAAACTTTTGCTTAAATGTAACATTATGCACTTATGTTTTCAGATTGTTGACCCAGATATGAAAGTGCTTAATATCAATCCAAGATATCCAGGAGCACGAAACGATGCATACATCTGGAGCACATCCCCGATTTGTCGCGCCATGGAATTTCATTACAACAGAGGAGAACGGAGAACTTGGCTGATCGGTAGGTCTCGTTGAATGGAAATACTTGCACTTTGAACTACTTTGATGCATAAAATAAAATATTAATATTTTGTATCAAGTGATGCTGGATATCCACTGGAACCATGGCTCATGACACCCTTGGCTGATTTTCCCGAGGACACCCGACAGTTTCAATACACGGAGCAGCTTTGTAAGGCGAGAAATGTAGTTGAACGTTTCTTTGGTGTCTTAAAATCAGTATGAAGATGCCTTTCCTACCAACGTGTATTAATGTACAAACCAGCATTTGCTGCTAAAATAGTAAATGCATGTGTAGTACTTCATAATACGAGAATTCAATACCGTTTACCATTTGATGAATTCGAAGAACCAATAGCTGCTAATCATCAAAATAGACATGCCAATCTCATGGATGTCAATAAAAATGTACCTCAAATAGGGCCACGCGCTTTGGCTGTAAGAATTCAGTGGCAAATTATGCGAGAGAGATTTCCCAACTTTCGTGATGCACAAGATGAACGTGCCCAAGATGAGTAAGAATGATGAATTGCATAAATCACAACATGAATTCAATGTAATCCATGCTTCCGAAATTTGTATTTTATTATCTAATAATGTGAATATATGTGTAAATATGTATGTATATATGTATGTTTATATGTATGTATGTATGTATGTGCGTATTTGTTTATATGTATGTTTATATGTATGTTTATATATATGTTTATATGTATGTATGTATTTGCGTGCGTGCTGTGTATAAATAATGACGATAAAACAGAATAATCAACTTAAGCCAGCGGCATACGATGCTTGTTCGTGCTGGATTGCTTGCTGGATGGAAATATTCTGTTCTGATTGGAACATTTTTATCCATCTTCAGAAATGCGCCAATCAGAACATAGTATTTTCACCCAACAGGCAATCCAGCGCCAAAACAAGCATCGTGTGCCGCTGGCTTTAGATTAATTTTTAAAAATTTATTAATCATATAATGAATATTATTGAATCTAAGATTAGGTAATAGAATATGTAGGTAATAGATGTAGGTAATAGCATAAAAAAGTATAAACACGAAATTGCAGTTTGACGGAGAGACAAAATGCAAAAAAATTTTTTTTTTTATAATTAATTTTATTTAATACTTATTGTTTGCTGCAGTGTAAGCAATGGAACATCTTTTTATTAATCTATTAAATGTACAGAAAAAAATAAAGAAAATAATCGCGTATAAAAAGATTTGTCTTATTTTATATTGCGAGAACAAAAATTTGTTTTTACATTACCATCCAAAATATACAACATTAATATTTTATATTAATACAATATTAATGCAATATTAATATTTTACTAAAATGCACATTAAACATTGAACAATATAATTGCACAAAAACAACTTGTATTGAATTAATAATACTGTAGCGTTTTTCCGCGCTGCGCACACGCTCACGCTTGCACAGCACACGCTCGCGCACTCCTTAGCACTCGCCCAATTAACTGAAATATTCTTGACTTCAAATTAGGAGCATCCCATCTTTTATATAACACCCCGTCTTTAAGGATTAAGGCTTCCTAATAAGATCAATAAAGCTGTGCCGAAACGTCTTCTGGGGCTAATTCTGTACAAGAAGGACGTACTCCCATTTCCTTGCCCTGCAAAAACAAAGAAATACTAGAATCCTCCATTTGATTCCTACGCCATTCCTCAAGAGTTTTCTCGGTTAAAATAATCCTAGCTACAGTATTTATCGTTTCTTCAGCAAATTTTTTCTCAACCTTCCCACAATAAACACAGCCCTCGGCCTCACACTCTCATCTTAAGAGACCATCAGCATTTTTATGAACTATCCCCCTGCGATATAATAATAATAATAATAATAATAATATCGCGGGCGGTCCTCCTACAAAGCCCACTTTGGCACTCAGACCGGGTCCATTGTGCCACCCCGTTATCAGCTTCCCTAGCGTGGCCCCGCTTCTTTCCAGAAGCGGAGTAGATCCCCTACCGGCAGCTGCCTCACCTGGCTTGGTTCCAGAAACTCTGACCCCAGCAGGCGTGTTCTTGGTCCGACCAATGCTGGGCAGTCCCCAAGAATGTGGAGGCTAGTTTTCTCCTCTTCACCACACAATCTGCAGTCGGGCGTATCGCTACGACCAGTGATGGGAACTCGCGAGATATTCCGCGCGGCAGGCGCATTCGTGCGCATGCGTGAGGTGACGTATCAGTACTTTTTTAGTGACGGTTGTAGGTACTATATCGGGTGTCTACAAGGGTCCAAACATGCGTATAAGTGGCTATATTTTATTTTTATTATATGTTGTTTTAATGCGCCATATTTATTATGTTCAATTTTAGTGCAAAAATGCTAATAAGATTTTTACAAGTTTCTTATAATAAATGTTGATTTTTATGTAATAAATCGGCTATAATTGTTACAAAAATATATATTAAATAAATAAAATTTATTATTGCTCATAAGTAGGATTTTGTTTTAATATAAAATATTAATAAAAACTTTTCTCTTTATAATATTCTTCACATTCTTTTATCGATGAATATTAAGACCTTTACAGTACCACTAAATATATACGTTAATGCGCTGCGTCGCTGTTGCTTAGATGCGCGTGCGCGAGAAATATCTCGCGAGTTCCCATCATTGGCTACGACCCAATTTATGCAGGTGGTAATTAAAGTCGCCATGGCCCGTGAGCAGTTGTGTCGCGAGTCTGGCGTCCCTCCTACCTAGAGATCTTATGCTCCTGGTCAGGTCCCTGCTGGGGTATTCCCCCAGCAGATCCCTAGCCTGTCTGCATTTGCCCTCTGTTTCATTCCTCCAGTATTCAAGATGCTGGTCCCGAAGCCAGCTCCTGATTCTCCCTCTGCCCAGACAGAAGGAGATCCCAACAGCCGGCTCAGGTCCCAACAGCCTTGTTTCGGCCGCCTCTTTAGCAAGCAGATCTGCCATTTCGTTGCCCTTGATCCCCGAGTGCCCGGGGACCCATACTAGGCCAACATCATTATTCCTCGCCAACTCATCCAGTGCGCACTTGCAATCCCAGAATAGTTGCGAGTTAATTCTTGGACCTCAAGCGCCTTAAGCGCCGCCTGACTGTCCGAGCAAATCCAAATGCGCCTTCCCACCCTATCAGACTCTAATAAGTTCTGGGCACATCTCATGATGGCTAATACCTCCGCTTGAAAAATCGTAGCGTGTTCGCCAAGTGGGATAACGATTCCTGCCCGGTTGCGCTGACAGTAAAGACCAGCTCCAGAGCCCGCACTCGTTCTGGAGCCGTCCGTGAACCAAACGTCCCCGTCCTGAGGGATCGGTCCCTTAGAGCCGTTCCACTCCCAGCGCCCGGGGAAGCTTATCCTGTACCTTCTTTTGAAGGTACGAATCACCGGCCTCCTATCCTGTCCCATTGCAAAAATGGTGCCTGATAGGATGCCCTCAGAAAATTTCGTGTAAAAGGCTCCTGTCTTCCACCTTGATTCACACCTTAAGCGGTAGGCCGCCGTCGCCGCGGCCGCCAATAGCACCCGATCGACGCCAAGCAACATCCCCATTGCCGCTACCGGCGTGGTCCGCATGGCTCCCAGAGCCCCTCTTAAAACTAGAGCTCTGACGTGCTCCAGTGTTGACTTAGCGGTTTTTCTTAGCACCCTTGGCCACCATACGACAGACGCGTAAAGCATCCTAGGTCTGAGTATCGCTGTGCAGATCCAATGGACCATTTTTGGTTTAAGACCTCAAGCTCGTTCTTTCCGCCTTGAGGATGAACACAACTCTCGCCTGCCTTCAAACACTAGGTGTATAGCCCAGTGCCAAGACCTCAGCGTCCGCGTGAGCGGCCCGGTGATCTGCTCCAGCCCTTCTTGAAGAAGGGCCGGAAAGACCCGGTCCGGCCCAGCCGACTTAAAGGGCTTGAAGCCTTTTACGGCCCATTTGACCTTGTCAGGCCGAACGATTTCTGCCGCAAGAGACCAGTTTTCCTCGTACCCTATGTGGATTCGAGATTCCCCGGTGAACGTCCCCCTCCAGGCCTCCGCGGAAGCCCGGAAAGTTCGACTCCAGCAGGTGGTTTAGGCATTGCTCTCCAGATGCCATCGTCCCATCGTTGAGCTGAATGGCCTCCAGAGCCGCGTCCCCGATCTCTGGTAATGAGGCCAGGATTCTGCCAAGCCTAGCGGCTTCGGGTATTTTCTGTAGGCCTTCTTAGCCTTTCGGTGAAGGTCCCAGTCAGCCTGGCGGCCCGTGTTCCTGGCCCTGTTCCAGGCACGACGTGCAGCACTTCTGAGCTCCTGCAGCTTGGGGTTCTACCAGGAGACGTCCTTCGTGTTCCTCACTGTCCTTTCTGGACAGTTGTTCTCATAGCTGCCAACGAGAACCCTTTGCAGGTGCTCGACGCACAGCTCGATTTCTTGCGGGGTCCCATGTCATTTGGGAAACTCCCTAAGACCGACAGCTAGGTCCTCTCGAAATGAGTCCCAGTTTGTCCTTCTTGGGTCCCTCACTGTTCTCACCTTTGCTTGCACCTTGGCCAGTCTGAAGGTGATCTGTCTGTGGTCCGACAATGAGGGCTCGTCAGAGACCCTCCAGCTGGTCACCTCCTGCACTACTGTCTTGAACAGATGGTTAGGTCTAGAACCTCCCTTCTCACCGCAGTGACAAAGGTAGGTTCCCCACCTCTGTTAAGAATCTCTAGGTCTGTGGACACCAGAAATTCCAACAGCTTCTTTTCTCTCCTGTTGGTGTCCGTGTTCCCCCACACCGTGTGGTGCGCGTTCGCATCGCACCCCAGTATGAGGAAAAGTCGCTCCTGTTGGCAGAACTCCACCAGTCGTACCACCCGGTCCGATGGCAGTGGATCGTCCTCTTCATGTGGGAAGTAGCCCGATGCCACTACCATCCTTGTCTTGATTTCGATCCCGCTGGCGTCCTCAATCACAACTGCTACCAAGTCCCTGGAACAGAAATCTGGCAATAGCTGGCTCTCCAGCCCTTTAACGGCCACACAGGCCCTGGGCCGGTCCTCGTGTGGTGGCCTAAACAGTCTACCGCATCCCGCCAGACCCCTAATACAGCCAAGGCTCTTGTATTAGTGATATGGCTGTGTGCACCCCAGCTTGGCGCTTGGCAAGAACAGCCGAGGTTCCTTTGCTGTGGTGCAAGTTGATTTGGGTGAAGCCCACCCCGGTCAAGCCCACTATGAAGACAAGACCTTTGGATCGGGCTCCTCCCTACCCTTTCCCGCCCCCTCCTGGGATGGACCGGTCACTTTAAAAGTGACCTGGTCCATCCCAAGATGGAACCTAAAGTCCAGCGCCTTAAGCCTATTGACGCTGGACTGGGGGATGCCGAAAATGAGGTTTCTACCCTCGCAGGTAGCCCCCACATTCTCAGCATAAACGCGCCAGCTCGAGGTGACGATCCTCGGATTCTGCCGCTCCAGCAGCCCCAGGACCGCAGCCGCGCCCACGGGAGGTCCTTGGACCCACACCGCGGTCCTGTACTGCTTTTGCAGCATCTCCAGTCCCGTCACCCTGAGCTTGGCCCCCTCCCACGGCACAATGCCCCCGATCCAGCTTTCGAGCCGTTTCAGGGACTCCGCATCCGCGCACCTTACCACCGCAGCCCTTCCCTCAGAGTGGTGCTGTCAAATCTGGGCAGGGTACCTTCTCGGATCCCCTGGATCTCCTTGAAGACCGCACCCCTCAGCTGCGCCAACCGCTCAGCCGTCATTGCAGTATCAGGGTACTCCTCCTCGACAATCACCCTCGTCAGAGGGTCCGCGGCGTCCACGTAAGCATGGGTCCCCTAAACCCTTTGCCTTTTCTTCGCCCCTTCCGCCGATTGTGGGGTCCCATCGGGGTCCTTTCAGCGTTTATTGCCGGAATTCCCTGAGGCCCCCCAACCGGCGTCTGGGGGGTAACCGAGGACGAGAAAGAAGAGGTCCGCGGAACGGCCGGCGGAGGCCCAATCCCAGTCTCAGCCTGAGCCTGGGTCTGAGCCCCCCCTTCCGATCCCGAGCCCTCCTTCTCTTCGCAGCTCCGGAGAGTTTCTTGTTGCAAAGATCCTCTTCCTTTCCTCTGCTCTGAATAAAAATGGTGAATGCTACCAGTATTTACAAAAAAAATTTCCCAACATCTCTGATGCAAAATTGCGAGAAGGAATTTTTGATGGACCTCAAATACGTAAAATGTTGAGAGACGACAATTTTGTTACCAAAATGAATGAAGATGAGAGAGCAGCATGGCTGAGTTTCAAAGGTGTCACAGAAAATTTTTTAGGAAACCACAAAAGTCAAGATTACAGACAAAAGGTGGCGGAAATGATGGAGAACTATAAAAAACTAGGTTGCCTAATGAATCTTAAGTTGCATTTCTTAGATTCTCATATCGACTACTTCCCAGAAAATCTAGGTGATTATAGTGAAGAACAGGGAGAAAGATTTCATCAGGACATCAAGGAGATGGAGTTTCGATATCAAGGCAAATGGGATGTGAATATGATGGCTGATTTCTGCTGGACGCTTAAACGTGATGTCTCTGTGAAAGGGAAGAAACGTAAGAGAAAGCCATTGCACAGAACCTTCCAGAATAAAAGAGTTAGATATAATAGAAAAAGGGAGTGAATTTTCTACGCTATTTATTCACAGAAGCTCAAACTTGTCATACGTATGGAATTTTCCCCGGATAATGTGGTTACGCAAGCCTGCACGCTCCGGATTATACATTTGTGACCTAAACTGCTTTTATAAGATGTTTTTTTGAGGTTAAAAAAAAATGAGCCAATTTAGCAATTCTGACCTTGAATTTGGATTCAGCGGGTCAAAATACATAAAAATAGATTAGTCTGGTCCGCCGGACTAACGTTAAAAAAAAATTTTATTTTGAGGTTAGGAAAAAATGGGTCATTTCAGCAATTCTGACCTTGGATTTGGATTCAGCGGGTCAAAATACATAAGGATAGACTAGTCTGGTTCGCCGGACCAACATTAAAAAAAAAATTTTTTTTTGAGGTTAGGAAATGCGAGCTAACTTTGCAATTCTGACATTGGATTCGGATTCAGCGGGTCGAAATACATAAGAATAGACTAGTCTGGTCCGCCGGACCAACATTAAAAAAAAATTTTTTTTTGAGGTTAGAAAATGCGAGCTAACTTTGCAATTCTGACTTCAGATTCGGATTCAGCGGGTCGAAATACATAAGGATTGACTAGTCTAGTCCGCCGGACCAACCACTTTTTTTTTTGTGTGCCTGTGTAATCAACGCAGAACCTTATAGATCCATCTTTCTTTCTAACCAAAACTGCTGGAGAAACCCACGGACTATGTGACTCTTCTATAACTTCTTGCTTTTTTATTTCGTCTAAAATTTCATTTACTTCTTTTCTTAAAAGGAGTGGGAACGACGAGGAACCTGCTTAATGGAAAGAGAGTCACCTACATTAATTTCATGAGCAACAACATCGCAATTTCCAGCTACAATGTCTTCCGTAAAAATATTTTCAAATTCCTTTAAAAAATCAATAAAAATTTTCTTTTGCTCCTCGTCCAAATTTTCCAAATTACTATTATAAATTTTCAAAATTTCAGAAATTTCCCCTGAAAAATTCCCTATCCGACCACAATTCAAAATTTTCTCTTTTTCGGATTTTTCTAAACCAAAAATTTCCTCAAGAATTGATCCTAAATTTATCATTTCCAAGAAATCTGCATTTAACAAACAATCGTCATTCATTTCGACCGCAAACAATAAAATTTTTTTCGAAATTTTTCCTAACTGAACTTCCATAGAGATCTTAAATAGAATCGGAACCTTCTCCCCAGTAGGATAACACAAACAACTACTTTCCTCAAGAATTTTCTTCTTTCCCTTTTCTACAAATTTACTATTTATCAAGAAAACGTGGGAGCTTGTGTCAATTCTAAATAAACAATCTTTACCATCTACTTTCCTTTTAAAACAAAAATCTCGAGAATTTTCTTTAATTTTAATTAACTATTTTTTTTCTCCTAAATTTTCCGGAGTATTATTTACACAAGTCGACCTCACCCCGGCGAGATCGACTATTCCGCATTTCCCTGAGTTTCCGGACACTTAAAACGAAAATGATCCTTCTTCTCGCATGACTAACACTCCTTCCCGCTCGTTTTTCCCTTGAAGTTCTCCCCGAAACGCCCGTTTTTCTTTCTCAACGAATTTTCTCGTTTTTCCTCATCCCCTCTTTTCTCTTCCCCGCTCGCGCTCAGTTTTTCAGAATTTCCTCTCCGTTCCCCCTTAAAGAAACCATTTTGCCTACCAAAATCTTGTATAACTTTAATTGCTTTCGCCCTTTCAATCGCGAGCTTTAAAGAATTAACTCCCTCTAACTGGAGAGTTTTTCTTACAAACCTGTCCGCGAGTGCAGAAACAAATTGCGTACACGCGATTTTATCCCGCACTGCAAACGAACATTCAGGGTAAGCTAAGCGCGCAAGTTTTTTTAATTCTGCCCCGAAAGTCTTTACCAAACTTTTGCTTCCGATTTGTAAAAAGAGAATACGAATTTAAAGAATTCAACCCTTCCCCGAAACGTAATTCTAATTTCGAGACGAGCTCCCCGAATTCCAGTCCATCGAAATTTTCTAAGGATTCCAAAACTAAACAGGCCTTCCTTCTAAGACTCGAAACGAGAGCTAACGTCTTCTCCGAGTCACTCCACGAATTCGCGTTTGCAATAAAATTAAATTGAAAGAGGAATTGACGCAACGAAATCGTTCCATCGTACGTATCCGGTTTTAGTTTGTTCCCGAGCCCTGCGTGTGTTTTTCCCCCCGAAAGGCTTTCCGCCCTCCCGTCTCCGCGAGAAGGAAAATTATTAGAGGGACTTAGCTAGATTTTCTGTAGCCGCTCCTGCACTATGCCTACACCTTGGAAATGCTGCACGGTCTCGCGTAGCCGCTGTACCTCCTCATTTCGACGACGCAGCGCCTGCAGAATTTCCGTCTGCTCCTCGCGCATTTGCCGAAGTACTTCTGAAACAGCCTGGAACTCCGGCACGGCTGCACCCGCAGGAAGCCCCGGAATCTCAACGCGCCTCCTCTTCGCTGGCGTGCGTTGAAGAGAACGTCCCGCCTCCGCCGCCGCCGATCCTGTTCCCGTGACATCCGACGCGGAACTCGTCTCAGCATTTCCCTCCGCGGGAACCGACATAAGTAGCTGAGAACGGGTCCTTCTCGGAGAGTGCGTTATCGACATGAGAATTTCGTTCCTTTTTAACGCGAGGCTCGCTCACTCGTCCTATCCCGGACGAGCCCCCACAAATGTAGCGTTTTTCCGCGCCGCGCACACGCTCACGCTTGCACAGCACACGCTCGCGCACTCCCGAGCACTCGCCCACGCACGAAATAAGGCAACTTGTTTCGTTTAAGGGAGGCAAGTCATGTAAATCGAAATTTTTTAGCAATTTTTTTTTGCTTAAATTTATAGGAAATTTTCCGTAGAATATGAAAAAAAATAGTAGAAACTGATTTGAGAGTTCCTTCTATGTTATTTTCGTCGAAAAGTGAACGGTCGAATTGGGCGGAGCACTCATGTAGACGAGTCGGAAACTCAGTCTTTCGATCCCTCTGTAATAAATGTCAACCTGGCTGTGTTAGAATAATGTTCGAAAAACAGGAAGATCTGCTCTATGGCCCTGGAATTGCAGATTAGCAAAAAACTGCGGTAAGTTAAAATAAATTACGATTTTTTCACGATTTTGTTACTCGAACTTTAAACGTGTTTTTCTTCAAACTACTTTTTAAAAATTGGCGTGCAAGATAACTCAAAAACTATTCATCCGATTGAGTTCTCTTTGTGCATACATTTAGATAAATACTTTCCTCATAAATTGAACCTTTATTTGTAATTGTATTGTTTAAATAAATTATTTTTATTGCATAATTAACACGAAAATTTTTCGTAAAAATCGATACTTTTTTTTCTACGTGTCGCCATTTTTACAATTTTGCATTATTTTCTTTAACAATAGGTTCAATCGATAACGCAAACCGTACAAAAAAGAAATCTATTTGGTTTTTTGTTTCAGATGAATACAAGCAGCGCTACATTGCACGCCGATAAGTGACTTCACCGTCGACGCATTAGATTTACATTATTATTATTTATAAAATATATATTATTTTTCTGTCAAAAAATATTTTTTTAGTAATTCAATATTACAATAACATACCTTGAAAATTTCAAAAGAATTGGTTGTATAATTTCCTCAAACAAAATTCCAAAAATTCACTCAATTTTCAGCGCGTTACATGACTTGCCCCCCTTAAGAAAGCGGTTTATTAAAAGCACAAGAAAACGGTAACTCTCGGCTTGACAGCTCAAAACCAAAAACCAAAAACAAAACAAACAAACAACTTCAAAACAAAGTGACATCCGTCAGCTGACGATGGAAATCGATATATTGATTTTTCTGAATAAAGCTCGCGTTCACACACGCGAGCTCGCACGTAACAATATTATTGACAGTTTACGAACAACATAACTTTAAATAATGTTATTAAACATAAAACTAAGAAGGTACCTCAGAGTACAACAAATACTTCTAACAATGCTATACATTGAAAAAGAAATAACTTAATTTGCAAACGAAAAAAATTATTCAACACTGCCATAAAACATAACATACTTAACCTTCTTAGAAAAATTTTAGGTACAAAATACAAAATATCGTTAACACTACTATAGAATGACAAAACAGCTTTGTCATATTTAATCTAAACACTTTTTAAGACCCAAAGCTTCAAAACAGTCTTTTATGATCACAGTAAAGTCTTGGTAAGTTTGTTCTCGGACCTTTTCATTTTGTGCCAAAACACGCAGTATTACATTGCGTTCTTTGTCATTCTCGGCTATCTTATCCATTGCTTTGGCAAACATCTATACAAAAGAAAACAAACAAATACGATTACAGCTTATAAAAATAACGCGTTTTACTAAAACAGTTTACATTTCAAGAGTATACAAGATCTTACTTCCATACAAATAATTTGACGCTCGGCTAGTATGATAAAATTGTTTCTCGCATTTTGCAACTGCGTACTTAGTCTTTCATGGCCTTAAAAATAAAAGAAATTTTGCATACATAAAATGTCTTGACTCTTGTGATTGTAGCAAGTAAATGAATATTTACAGCGATGCTCACCCCGCTTTGCAACAATAGCAGATTTCTGTTTTCTTTTTAAAGTTTTCTGCGGAATGCGTTAACGCGTGCGCTTCTGTAACTTGTGATACTTCTTCCTGCGTTTCTATTATTTGTGATTGTTCCGTTGATGATTCCATTGATTCCAAATGCACTATTTGCGAAGATATCTCATTGTCAGATATATTAATCTCACCTTCTTCTGTCTCTAAATTCGGTATTATTACAGAATCTAGAATAAAAAAGTATAGGTAATGCTGCAATTAATTATTTCTAAAGCAATACTTATTAACACATCTTCATCCCAGATAGCCATATAAAAGCAACGTGTTGTTATTTTGCTGTCACTTATTCCCTATTAATTTTATCAACCTAAAGCCAAGGTGTTTCCTCAAACTGTCTGTTGTTCTGACATCATATAAATGTTACGTCCGGCAGACTCCACGATTTCCCTTCGTCAGAAAAACTAATAATTTACAAAAGAAATTCCGTTTCAACGGTCTCCGATAATTTTTTATGCATCTAGGATTAGTCTGTTAGAAACGTAATGACAAACATAGATGGACGAAACGACCAAGTAGATAATTCCGACTCCTTTTGAATATTGAGTCAACAAATAATAAATTCTGAAGATAGAAATTCAAAAACAAACATGGGATCTAAGCAAAGTTTCACGTTTCCTCACAAAAAAATGAGCAATAAAGTATCTAAACATAAGCAAAAAATAAATAACCGTTTCCTCCATCTGCAACCCATACCGTAGCACGTCTAGCACGATAGAAAAAAATTATTTATCTCTTAAACCCAAAGGGAAGATAACCTACGCGACAGGTCGGATCCCTTCGATAAAATTGAAAGAATGTGGGAGGAAACAGAGAAACTTTTGACAGAGTACTCAACGTATGATTGGTCAAAGAGGAAAAACTATTTCTACAATAAGAAAACTTAGAATTTACCCACCACACAATCCTGAAAAAGAATCCTACCAATTAGAATATTTGAACCACCTACATTTGGATCCTCCCCTTGTAAGACTCTATATATATATTACCAAATCTTGAAGACAGTGAAGAATAGTAATAGTCAGTATATATAATGTCGTAAGTAATAGTAACAGTCAGTAATGAGAGTAGCAGTAATAAGAGTTTAGCAGTCAGTAATAGATAGTCAGTAATAGTAATGGAGAGTAATAATCAGTTAGTTGAGAGTAGTTAGTTGTGAGTTCAGTTACGTTTAAAGTTTTAGAGTTACGTTTTTAGAGTTAGTTAGTAATCATGTAGAATCAGTGCGCAAGTAAACTTTAGTGCCGTTCCATCCGGTCAAGAAATCTATTCGATTCCGACAAATTTGCTCGAGAACCAACAATGAGTAAGTCCCACAATTATAATTTCTTTTGTTTTTACGTTACTCATCTGCTCCCTTCCATTTTAATTCTTTAAGTCACTCTCCTATTATTTATAAATAATTCCCTCAGACTCAGACGAACCTGAGGCTCCCGTGTGCAAATCTCAGATATCCCATCACCATACCACGACCCTGAGGAACCCTTGTGTGATCCTCAGATATCTCGTCACCATACTACGACCCTGAGGAACCCTTGTGTGATCCTCAGATATCCTGACACCATACCACAATCTCGAGGAACCCCCGTGTGATCCTCGAAACGTCCCCGCTCCTCCTGTTTCTCTTACTTATTCCTAGATATGTTCCATCCCACTCTCTCCTACGTTATTCTTTATCCTCTTACAATTTCAAGCATCCATGTTTACCCCATCTAATCATTTAATAAACCCTTTGTCTATTTCTTTGCTCCGCGTTTACCGTTAATACTGTAGAATTAAAAAACAAAAATCTCTTTGTTTCCCTTTCTCCGCCCACTATATACTTATTTAATATTTGTACAACTATATACATACTCACTATGCATTTTAATTTCGATTATACCGTTATTACAAATTGTCAAACCACGACTTCAGCGTTTATTTGTATTTTCTTTTATTTTTATTTTTATTTGTTATTAGAATAAATACTTTTGTTAATTTTATGTAAAACCTTATCATTTATTTTAATTAATAACGACCTCGTCTATCCCGAACAAAGACTGCACCTGGTCCGATCCCGAGTTAAAGCGATTCAATTCGTTGACTCGAAACTTGAACCGACGGACGTACGACTCGAAACGGGTTATAGCGGGCCTATCGGCACGTTGACCTATATTTTTGAGTCATAAAAAGTGCGTTCGACCCGAGGCACATACCCTTTCTTAAACTGTGTGCCTACGGGAATTCTACACGTTTTGTTACGTTCTTCCCTGCCTTAACCATTCTTCCCGAAATATCCTTCCTACCGAATAAAGAGTAAAATTCTATAAGGCTGGACGTAACATAAAATTCTACATTAGAATTTAACAAACTGACGGCAAGTTGTCAACATGCATGCACAATTGCTGTCAATGTGACAAGTTTATTATTCCTCAATGCATGCACTTATAATTTTATAAATTCATGAAGGTTATTTGCTCTCCTGATGTTAACTTCGTTCCATGTTAAATTATAATGACAGCAAATTGTGGGCAAGTTCACAACATACATGCAGTGCATTAATTTGCCCGATATGCTTAATCTTGCTTGGCTATCTGGGATATGGTGATTTATGGTGATATATGCAGTATAATATGTATGTTAAATAAAATGTATTAACCAGAGAGAGAGAGAGAGTAAAATTGATTGTACTGTTTTTATCATTGGTATTTTGCATGGTAAATGTGACAGGAATAGTCTGTAAAATTTCTTCTTGCCCCTGACACAGCAATTCCATTGCGTTTAGCTGAAAGCCAGATATACTAATATTACATATTCGAGAATCACAAGCAATGTTTTATTGACAAATACTCTATATTACTTTCAGATATTTTATAATCTTAAAAAGTGTTGACTTTTTAATTGCAGTAAAACGTCGAGAAATGTTTTCTGGCTGAATGAAACAACATCGATTTCCATTTTTATTCTACATTATTACTATGTTACTATTGTTGTGTAAAATAAATTGTTATTACCTGTTCCTCTGAGAAAGCATCAGGACACTGAACTCCTTCAACATAATCAAATCTCATGATTCCTAAAATCGTTTGCTCTCGCAGTTAATTTCAGAGGAGGACCACCAATGTTCCCTGTTGCAACTCTATTGGCTCGAATTTTTGCCACTTTTTGAGAAACCTCAGTTTTGTTGTCTCGCCACGTCTAAAACAAATTTTGAAACAATTATTAAGTACTAATTAGAACTTTACGCACAATTGTTTAAGTAATAAATTCTTTTTACTCACCGATTTCCAAGATTTCACATCCTTGGTTTTTCCATCTTTTGCCATTTTGTTTAAATCTTCTACTAATTGATCCCAAGATTCTCTTAACTCTGCATTTCCATGAAGACTTTTAAATTTTCCTGTTGCAACATGTGGATACTGGACAAAATAATCCACCATATAATCAACTTGTGCCGATGTTGCCTTTGCTTGCCTTTTCTTCCCTCCCGCTCTCTCCTTTCTGTAAAAAAATAAATCAAATACATATCAAAGCAAATGTAAAGAGGAAAGTCGCCTTATGAAATAAGATCCTAATATAAGATAGCGAGATTTCTGCTTAATTAAGGCCCGATTTTACAACTTGCTTCAACCAAAGTTTAACTAGTTATAAACTAATCCTGATTAGGATTTAAGCCCTTTTCTACCAACATAGATTAACTTTAATCTCGGATTAACTTACTCTTTATCTCTTTTTAATTTTTGAAACTAGAATGAGATGACAAGTAAATTAAACCGAAATTAAAGTTAATCTACATTGGTAGAAACGAATCATAGGGCCGGTTGTTCCAACTTCTTGGTAAACTTACCTACCAGATAAGCACGTGTTTATCTTAATTTCTTTTCTTAAATTAATAAAGACAAACACATATTTACCTGATAGATAATTAAGTTTACCAAGAAGTTGGAACAATCAACCCTTAGCGAGTTAAACTTTAGTTAAACTAGTTAAATCAAGTTGTGAAACTGAACCTAATAAGCCCCATTGGGATATAAGAGTTTATCTCATAATATTTTATATTAGGATCCTATCTCATAATAGAGGACTTTCCTCTACCAATTAAAAAACAAATAAACAAACATAACCTCTAATATCATTAGCAACTTATTTTTATAATTTTAACGGTAATTACAGAATTACATTATGACAAAGTGGCATGTATTTTATGTAATTTTATTAATGTCTTTTATGTAATTAATTAATGTATTTTATTAAAATCTTGTATACTTACTGCAATATGGATGCCATTGCAAGCTGCACACTTTCAATCACTTTCAAACAAAATTTTACAAACTTGAACAAACTTAAACTACTTGTATATGTGACTTCCTATTGGCTAGATGCATAACGACACCGTCAAATAACGACATTTCGTTATCACATTATGCAGCGTCAAAGTAGTTTTATTACAAGTTACAGAATCGCACAGTCGGTAGGCCTCGCGTTACATGCGACAAAAATCGCTATTGTTACTATACCGTCCCGTGTCGCTAAAAATATAACGAGTTAGAGAATCCCGCTACAGGACCGCAAGTCCGTAGCCACTTACCGACAACTATCGATGTCGTTAAGTGTCATTGCGCATATTTTTTCATATATCAAAATACGTGCGCAAAGATATTTAACGACATTGTTGTGAGTGTGATGCACTCACACAAGAAATGTCGCAAGCGATATAAGGTGTCAAATGACACCTCGCGCGCGGACTTGCCCGGCCTACATACCGGGCGTCGCACCGGGCAATGCACCCGATTGCTTAATAAACAACACCCAAAATCTCCTGATTTTGGGGTGGAATTTGCATAGCTAGCAATTGCTGGCTAAGCAAGAACATTGACCAAAGGCCAGTGACCGGAAAGTACCCTCCCCGGTTATACACCAAAAATCGATGTATATAAACACCGAGGTACAGACAACGAGCGGGCTTACTTGCGTGCCATAGCGACGAACGTATGTCGCTCGTCCATTTATACTTATCACGAGTTATAGTGTACGTGTTATAACGAATCAGTGTAATCAAGAGAGAAAATATACTATATTTACATTGTTACTCAACCAACGGCTACAATCTCTTACTAGACCTGATCCGAGGAGTACCGATAGATGATCCCAAAATACCTGTGATCCTTTATCCCAAAAAAGGCCACAACAAATCTGGTGGCAGCGGTGGGATCCACTGTCGAAAAACCTAAAAGAAAAATACTCCCTAACGGACACAGAGCCAAGAAAAGAACATCCAAGAAAAAAAAGAGTGGAAGCCGATCAGAGCGAACGAAACTCGCCGAAGATCCTGCACAACGCAGCCGAGCCAATCAGCTGATCTGCGGACCCGAGATCCAACAAGGAAGACAGCCATCGAGCCAGAGCTCCGCCATCGGACAGCGCAACAGCGATAGCGGCGTAATCGGAGAAGACACCGACCTACCGCATCGTGATTCACCAGCCAAGCGGCGAAACGACGGACAACAGCATGCAGCGATATACTGCGTTACTGTAAGTCCGAAAAACACTTTTGTAATGCGAAATAGATTATAAGTGAGCGCGTCCGAAAACCCGAAATACGCAGGCCCCCGGTAACTTAGTTATCGAAAAATAACAGTAGCAAATAAATTAACAAAAGCGAATGTCAGACGATAGAAACTCGCCTTTACGAAACGAATCGTGGCTATTCAGCGAAGCGGCGGCGCGATCCATACATTATTTGGAATTGGATCTTGCATGGCAAGCGGCCCAAGCCCTTCGCGAGGAACGAGATAACGTTCGTAGGGCTTTAGAATATTCCCCCGAAGGCAATAACGAGCTACCCGTGCACGTAATTCGCGAGCGAGAATTTCCATTCGCGAGTCACGATTCCAGTTTATTCGACAACAACGCAGTTGACGCGACTCGACAAGACCGCGGGATCAGACGGACAAGACCGTACCTTAGCCGAACTCCGAGCCGTATATCCTCACGAGGTGAATTCTCATTAACCTCATATATTCCGATATATTTAACCCTGAAGAAATTCTCGAAAGATACACAATGAGTGCCAATGAACAAGCACAACCATCGAGAGCTAAACAATCGGAAACTCAACGATTTATTGCCAACGCCGAACAAGGAATACAACAGATTCATCAAAAGATAACTGAAAATCCTGCCGAACAAATTGCACGATCTAACGTGGCGCGTGAACGGGATGATGACATTCGAGCCACCCTGCGAGCTTTGATACAAGAAATCAGGGAAATACATATGAAAATTGACGCTTTACGTGAAACGCAATTACAAACCCAACGCATCCACGATTTTCGACCATCACATCACGGCAGACGTGAAACAGCGTTCGAAAATCCTGTAGAGAATGCGTGACACCAAAGAGACCGCGGAATTCTGACGTTAAAAGAGGCCCGAAATATGATCCCAGAGATCGACGGTACTTCGAGAGATCGAGTACGCGAATTTCTAAACGCAAGTACATATGCCATGAAAAGTATTCATTTTGCTGACGAGTATAACCTACTTGAAGCCATACTTTGCACGAAATTTAAGGGAAAGGCCATGATGGACTTTTACACTCGTGACATAGAAAATTTTAAGCAGCTAAAAAGGGAACTAGAGAATGAATATCTGGGCAAGCGTAGTACTGCTCATCTACAACTCGAATTCAATTTCCTAAAGCAAAAATCCAATGAAACCGCTCAGGAATTTGAGCGGCGAGTGGACAACCTCGCTATGGAACTATATGAGTCCATGGAAGAAGGAAAGAACCACACTACGGAACAGCAAAGAGCGATATTGGAGAATATTAAGGAACAAGCTCTCTATAGTTATCAAATAGGCTTAAATGAAGATATAAAATTATTGGTACGTGCACAGCGTACCACACGCTACAAGAAGCCATTGCAGGAGCAAGCGCAGAAGAAAAGGTCAAGGGACCAAATGCGAGAACCAATGGATACAGAAAAGATGCCCAAATCGCATCTCAAAATGATCAGAACCCGACTCCCCAATGCGGAAAATGCGAAAAAACTGGTCACGACGAACGAGAATGCCGTAGCAGCCGGTATGCCAATCGCTTTGCGTTACCGCAACCGGAGAAATCACGCGTCAACGCAGTCGAAAAATTTTGCAAACACTGCAAGAAACGCGGCCACACTCGGAAGGAGTGCTGGCATCTAAACGGGAAGACCGTAAATAAAACGTCAAAAAGCCGTCAAGGACCACGAAATAATAACTTGAAAAATAATTATACGCGAGAAGCGATCGAACCGCAAAGGAAAAATAACTTCGATTCCGAGTTCAGCAGCAAAGAAGAAAGAGAATCAGCCGGAAAGAAAGATAAGTGCACGCGGTCATATCAACTCGCGTCGGTAACTCGAGCCGCCCGGCGGAGCTGCGACCTCGACCAAGTTACACTTCCGATACAGGAAACGCGGTCGGGAGAAATTAATATGCTTTTTGATTCCGGCGCAACGATTGATACGATTAAATAAACTAAAAGGGAAAACCAGAATTTCCCCGGAAAGAATCACCCTAGCAGGAGTGACTGGCCATTAATTGCATACGATTGGAAGTATGCAGGCACATATTAAATTAGGTAAACAAGAGATGAAGCACACCATGTATGTGGTGAAAGATGACTTCCCAATGAAATACGACGGGATATTAGGCCTCGATTTTATGAAGAAACATAAAGTAGCCCGCGATTACGGCAAAGAGGAACTGCAAATTGCAGGTGGCACTTTAAAATTAAAGCCATACGGAAAAATCACTCTGAAACCGCGCAGTGAGACCATCGTCCGAGCTACAACCAATCGAAATCAACCCGGGGTAATACAAGCTATAGAAACAGAGCCCGGAGTATACATCGGGCGATGCATGGTCAAACCAAAAAATTTAACATGCGCAATCAGCATAGTAAACACTACTGATAAACCGGTGAAAATACGCACGCCGCACATGATCATTAAAGACTATGACGAGAATGATCATCAAATATATGCGGTTATAAAAGACGAAGAAAACAAAATTCAAAATCGGCGAAAAAGTACTATTATACGATGAAACGCTCCGACGCGAACAATCTAAAAAATTAGACGCACAGTGGACTGGACCGTATACCGTAACCAAAAAAATTCTGATGTAAATTATACAATAAAAAGAGGAAGAACGACAACTCGCGTACACGTGAATCGATTAAAAGCATTCATAGAAGCGTAAATTAAAATTTTAAATACGTGTAAATGCGATTACAGACAGTCAATTTAGCGCATACAAGCGAGCGCACTTTTCAAGGTGCATACTTATGTCAATGTCATTGTATTGATTTGTAAAATAAAAAAAAAATTTATTTTTTTTTTAATAGTGCAATGTACGACAAAGCCTTAAACATATCGCGAAATATATGTATGTATATATAAAGGAAGTGCGCCGGTTGTGGGCACCGTTTTGTTTTTAGCTCATAACTTTTGACTAAATGCATATTATGCAGACATATGTGTACCAGTGGAAAGCTAGAGGCCTTAGCTAACTGTCAGTGAAGGAATTAAATTGATTTCTTCAACTAGAAAAATGTTATTAAAAATTTAGTGAAATGACAATTTTTGAACAAAAAAAAATTTGTACCCGGTTGTGGGCACCCTTAAAAAATCCGCTAAAAATGGAAAAATATGAAGGAAAACCACCACAAATAAAGGAAAAATAAAAATTTATTTAATTTAGAAGCCTTCACTGGCAAAAAGAACAAAAAAAGATGACACGTTTTCACATTACTCATTGCGTTCTTCATCTTCAAAATCAGAAGCACAATGCTTGCATGTGAAGTAGCTGGCACGCATATCAGCGCACTTTAAATGCACCGGACGACTGCATTCATTGCATGTTTGATGGTCTACAATCACGGACGAATTCCAACAAAACACCAACTTCCACGGATGAAATGTTGTCAAATTGGGCTGCCACTGTCTTCACATAGCGTTGCAGACTGCTCCGAGGAATGTCATTTGCTTTAGCAGTCCCTTTGACAGGTTTATTGTCCGCTAAGTAACACTTAATGGCTTGCAACAGCGCATTAAAATCCATTTTTTTTTATCAAATGATTTTTCCGGGGTTGACATGGCTAAAAATGCGTAAAATGCATAAAAACTGATAAAATACGTTACATCAACATAAAGAACGATATTACGCAGTTTCTCAGCCAAATACATGCATTAAATGAAAAAAAAAACAAGGGTGCCCACAGCCGGTTACATGAAGGTGCTCATAACCGGGAATGGCAGCTATTTTTCCAAAAGACTAACAAATTATGTGGTGCAAAAATTTTGGTTGAATACGAAATGAAATCACAAAATACAATAACAACACATCAAACACAATGAAACACTTACCTTTTTGAAAGAATTCACACCGATTTATCGCACTTCGAAAAAAGTAGAAAATTACTTTTTTGTTTATTTATTGCAAATAATTTTTATTATGCTCACAGCTACTACGCAAATGCGTGTATTCGTTTCGGTATCAACACGAAAACTGCGTACCGTCAACATACACGTTTTTCAGTACTCAGATCAGTAGGGTATGCTTGCTGTCCAAATTTACGTAGGGGTGCCCACAACTAGAGCGTGCCCACAACCGGCGCACTTTCCCTAATAAAGTACAAAAAAAAATTTTGTTTCTCCCTGCGAGGGAGGGATGTGGTAGCCCACAAATATAACTTCGCATTTTAGCCTATACCACAAGATTGTAATTTTATGAATAGCGTTCGTCTACAGCGGATACAACAATACAATGTATCTATGTATGCGTGTACGTATGTAAAAAAGAAAAGATTTCTTTTTAGGGCTACAAATTATATAACATTATATTGCGCGAAAAAATTTCTACGCGAAAACATTATATTGAACACTTCGCAAAAACTTATGCGTAAACCTTTGCGAAAACTCAGCCTCCTCGTTTTCTTCTTAACAAGGGGGAGGGATGTTGTGAGTGTGATGCACTCACACAAAAAATGTCACAAGCGGTATAAGGTGTCAAATGACACCTCGCGCGCGGACATTGCCCGACCTACATACCGGGCGTCGCACCGGGCAATGCACCCGATTGCTTAATGAACAACACCCAAAATCTCTTGATTTTGGGGTGGAATTTGAATAGCTAGCAATTGCTGGCTAAGCAAGAACATTGACCAAAGGCCAGTGACCGGGAAGTACCCTCCCCGGTTATACACCAAAAATCGGTGTATATAAACACCGAGGTACAGACAACGAGCGGGCTTACTTGCGTGTCATAGCGACGAACGTATGTCGCTTGTCCATTTATATTTATCACGAGTTATAGTATACGTGTTATAACAAATCAGTGTAATCGAGAGAGAAAATATACTATATCTACATTGTTACTCAACCAACGGCTACAATCTCTTACTAGACCTGATCCAAGGAGTACCGACAGACGATCCCAAAATACCTGTGACCCTTTATCCCAATAAGGGCCACAACAACATCGATAATTGTTGGTAAGTGGTTACGGAATAATACTCCAGAATACATAAAGGTCGAGAGATTTCACGCCGATTGGCAACCGACAACTATTTCGCGCGCAACCGAAATCACGACGAAGGATTCCTTACGGAAAAAACAGTGAAAATAACACATAAAAAAATATTCAAGTTGAGTATAATTTGGGACAAGGGGTAAACACTCAACTTGAGTGTTCGCTCTTTAATTTACTTTTAATTAGAGTGTTATTACTCTCAACTTGAATGTTCGCCATCTAATTGAGTGTTAATTTCAATGTTAATCCTAAATTTAAGAATAACACTGAAATTAACATTCAATTAGATGGCAAACGTCCAAGTTGAAAGTAATACTCAAATTAATATTCAAAACCAACTGAGCACACTAGTTGAATGTTTATTTTAGATATTCGTTTTATGTTCATTTCTATCAATGCAGATTAATTTTAATCTCAGTTATTTGCTTTTTTTGCTTTTGTTTTTATTTAATATTTCCTAATCCAATGTTTGAGAGTGCACACTCAATATTAACCCAGATAACACAATGTCTTCTTAAAGAATTCATAAAGTAGTCTTCTTTTCTGAACAGTAATTCCTGAGAAATTCATAGAAGAATACTTTAAGAATAACGTAGAAAGTTACATGCACCATGATTCGAATTCCTCAGGACTTCTTAAAGTATTCATATAAAATTACTTGTTGGAATTCCTTAGAACTTCTTAAGGTATTCATTAGGACTTCTCCAAGTAGATATCTCGGAATTATGAAGTTTATTTTCAAAATTTCTGATAAATGTTCCGCTTTTTATAATATTGGAACGTTTCTCAGAAAAATTTAAAAAATAAAAAATTCTGATTACTTTTGTAAAAAGAAGAAGATTATACTATGTTTCAGCCGAGTGAGTCCCAGTGACCACAGTAATAAACGGACACAGCAAGCTGAGTGAAACGGACACAGTAACAAACGGACACAGACCAAACGGACACAGTAATAAACGGACACAGTGCGAAACGGACACAGTGGGAAACGGACACAGTAACAAACAGACACAGACCAAATGCGCACAGAGCGAAACGGACACAGTGCGAAATGGACACAGACTAAATGCGCACACTGCACATGCGCACGGACCAAATGCACACACGGAAAGTCGCAAACCCATGTGATGCAGCGAATGCTTTGCACGCGCGCGCGCGCGCACACACACACACACACACACACACACACACACACACGGGGTGTGCAAGGGGGGCCTTCGGCCCCCTCCCGCACCCATCCCGTCCAAATCGCTAACCTATGTAGACTTTACTCTGCTTGCAATGTACATGGATTGCATTTGGTCCGTGCGCATTTGGTCTGTGTCCGTTTGTTACTGTGTCCGTTTGTTACTGTGTCCGTTTATTACTGTGTCCGTTTGGTCTGTGTCCGTTTGTTACTGTGTCCGTTTCACTCGGCCTGCTGTGTCCGTTTATTACTGTGCGCATCTGGGACGCTCCCTTTCTTTTTCCAATCTTCCAGTTTGTCTTTGTACCATGACATCATCTTCTCGTTATATTTCTTCCAGTTTGTTTTTTTAGTTATCCTATTTGTCTTTTTTTTGTAATGTTCTGTTGTTATATTAATTTTAAATCTGATGGCATGATGGTCTGAACTCCATGTGTCGCTTACTTGTTGCTAATCTATTTTATCTATTATGTTTGTTGATGTAATAATCAAGTCAAGATTTGAGCTGGCCTTGTCATGTGAGCTCATGTAGCTTTTGGTGTTTGTGTTAATAATGTATAAATCAGCTTCTCCCATATAGCATCTGCCAGTATTGTGCCATTACTGTCTGTATTTTTACAGTTCCACATAATATTGTGGGCGTTAAAGTCTCCTGTGATGATAAGGTTCTTTACTTTTTTGAATTGTTCAATAAATTGTTTCCACTCCTTTTTCAGCAATTGGTGTCCTGGCTGCCGATAGATCACAACTAAGGTAAGAGTCTCTTTACATTCTGTGGTCATAATCTTTATTGCCGTGGATTCGCAGAACTTGGGAATATTGATTGGCTGCAGCTTTTGCATACTTTATTCTTTTTTTTATAATGATGGCTGTACCTCCTGCACCTATATTGGAATCATTTCTCCTATTCGTTCTTTCTATATTGTATCCTTGAATGTAGACTCTATCATTTTTCTTTAGTTTTATCTCTGTTACGCACAGAATGTCTATCTCGTTTATTAGGTTGCTTAGTTCGGATATTTTTCCCTTGATACCTCTGACGTTCCATATAACTAGTTCCATTCCTCTTGCCCCTTTTTCTTATTTTTTTCTTCTTTTTGTTTTATTTCTTTTATTGCATTATTAATTTCCGCATGTATTACCTCTATAACCTCTTTTAGGGTCAGCAAAAAGTACTCAATATGTTCGTTTCTTTGGATTACTTGTAATTCGTGAAAGTTAGCCGAAATTTGGTTAGGGTTAGGTCCGGCAAAACAGACAAAATTCCATAGCTAGTTTCCCTTCTAAAATATTGCCTGGTTTAAGGCATGAAAAATGTTTTCACACGTCAATTCAAGATTTTGTCTTCATTTTTTTCAACTTTTCCCCACATTAATTATTTATAAAATTTATTTATAAACATATTTTTTAAAAACAAATATTTTTTACTGTTATGGCAATATAGATATTAAAAGTGTTGAGAATGTTTATCGAGCTTCACATTAAGATTTGTGTGTGTGTGCATGTGGTGTGAGCTAGACGTGACATGTCGATGAGTTCTTTTGTTAATCGTTCAGAAACGAGTGTTGCTCCTGCGCAGCATCATAGACCCAAACCCTAGCGCCTTCTTACTTACTTACTTACGAGTCAATCCGCATAAAAGCACACCACGCGTACTCCTGTGTATCGTTGTAAAGATTCAAGTCAATGTAATAAAGGATTCTAAGTAAAATGAGTGTCATCTCTAACACTTGTTCAACATAAGATTTTAACAGGTTATGGGCCCAGGACACTAAATCTGCAAAATAAAAGTGGTGTGCAAGAATTCTCTTTCCGTCCAGTAAAACACGTGTCCTGAAAAATGGCGCTTAAATTTCTCAGTAAAGGAGTTACTAAGTTTGATGGCTCTGATTTTCAAACATGGAAATTCGAAGTGAAACAGTTGCTCATAGCTTACGGCTTAGAAGATCTGCTCGATGGTACAAGAGTACGACCAGCAGCCGACGCAACGGAAGCTGTAGTTAAGTCCTGGGTAAAGGACAATGCAAAAGCCATAAGCTTAATCGCGTCATCTTTAAAAAGACAGCAACTGAGAGGTGTGACGACTTGTTCCACAGCACACGAGATGTGGAACACCTTAACCAGCGTTTACGAGCAAAAATTAGCCTGAAGTAAACTGTTACTCCTACAACGATATCATGAATACAGGATGAAATCAAAGGACACGGTAATACAACACGTGACGAATGTGCAAAGGTTAGCCAGTCAATTAAAAGACGCTGGCCAGGAGATCACTAAAGTAGACATTATGGCAAAGATTCTTGGTTCGCTCCCTTCCAAGTATAGCACGCTAGCTACAACGTGGGACAGTGTACCTGCGAACGAGCAGAAAGTCGGCATATTACTAGAGAGATTAATCAAAGAGGAGAGCCGATTGGCTCAAGAAAATGTTGCGGCGAGCGCACTTTCAGTGGTAAAAGCAAGTGGAAAGAAAAACGCGGCTAAACGTCACGAGAAGGGCGAACGATACGAAAAACGTGAAAACGATAATAATTGATATAATCACAGTGCCAGAACAATCGAGTGTTATTATTGCAAGAAAAGAGGGCATTTCGCACGTGACTGCTACAAGCAGAAAAGGGATAAAGAATACGATAATGAACATCGCAAGAGAGACAAGGACGAGTCCCAGAGAAGAGACAACGAGAACAGCGCCTTTATAATAACGGTGTCTAGAGGAAGACCCGGTGGATCTCCCAGGGTAAAATGCCCATCGATAAGTAACGATGTAAAGGCTTTGATGACAAGAGACATAGAAAAAGTGTGGATTACCGACAGTGGTGCCTCGTGCCACATGACTTTTCGACGTGAGTGGTTGATCGATTATCGACCGACAACAGGTGAAGAGGTCTCACTCGGTGATGGTAAACAGTGTGCAGTGAGAGGGAAAGGAACAGTAATAATAAAAAGAATGATTAATGGACGTTGGAAGGAAGGAAGATTAGAAAATGTTTTATACGTTCCTCTTATTAAAAGAAATTTATTTTCCGTGGGCGTATGCACTAAAAGGGGCTTTTATGTAAACTTCAAAGAAGATTTAGTAGTCATCAAAAGGAACAATCAAGTACAAGCAGTAGAATACAAACAGACAAATGACATTTATAGACTTCTTCTTGAAGTGATTCCTAATCGGAGTGATTTGTGCAAAGAAGTTAACCTATCGGCCACCACACTGCAAACGTGGCATGAGAGGCTAGAACACATTAACACTGATACGTTGAAGAAAGTGATAAACAATTCTGCAGTACAAGGTGTCAAGTTAACAGGAGACAAAGCCTTTTTCTGCGAACCATGTCAATATGGAAAAGCACATCGACTTAAATTCAACAAGAAGAGTTTACTAACAAACAACAAGAAGAGTTTACTAACAAACAATTCATACACACTGACGTGTACGGACTATTCTCAGAATCATCCATTGGAGGAGCCAGGTATTATCTATTATTTGTCGATGAAGCAACAGATTATCGCTTTGTTTATTTCATCAAGCATAAAGCTGACGTATTAGAGAAAATTAAAGAATTCGATTATAAAATAAAGAATAGATTTGGATATAAAAATTCTTCGAGCAGACAATGGAAGAGGGTATGTAAATCATCAAGTAGAGAGCTACTTAATGAAACGTAGAATTGATATGCAAAATATAACCCCGTACACGCCTGAACAAAACGGTAAGGCAGAAAGAGAAAATCGTACCATAGTTGAAAGCGCGCGGACTATGTTACAGACAAGAGAATTACCAACCAAGTTATGGGCTGAGGCAGTCAATAGGCCACATACATTTTAAACCGCACGACCATAAAGAAAGAAAAAAAAAGCTACCCCCTATGAGGAATGGCACAAAAAAAACCAGGACTCTCACACGTAAGAATATTTGAATCAGATGCCTATGCACACATAAAGCAGTTTAGACACAAGATGGACAAGAAAGCCTACAAACTAAAATTAGTAGGTTACCAAGACGAATCTACGAATTACAGACTATGGGATCCTTGGACCAACAAAGTAATAGTATCCAGAGATGTCACCTTCAACAAAGCGAGCATTTATACAGAAAACAAAGATAGAGGCACGGAAATACGACCACATTTAATACCAATTGATTCGGACGAAGATGCTTCTCTTTTCGACATCGAAACGACGTCTTTTCGAGAAATCATTTCTGACTGGGATGGCACGTGGATAATATTACGTTCAGTTCTGGTATAGGAGATGCTTGATAACTATCAACCTAATAAACATTGATATCTTGTAGAAATCGAAAAGATATCTTATTCAAGATGTCTTCAAGACATTTCTAAAAGATATCTAAAAAGATTTTGTCGAAGATATCTTCATAGAATTTCTAAAAGATATCTAAAAGATTTCTTTAAGACATCTTAAAAGATGTCTTAAAAATTTTCGAATTAGACATGTCAAAGATATCTAACAAGGGAACGGACAGAACTGTCCCTCACCGATTTTAATGAGCTTCGGATATGTTGTAGAACATAAGAAAATATTAGACCCATATTTTTTTTTATCTGCGTATCTCGACATTTAGGGGTTGAAACCACCCCTCGAAAATAACGCATTTTTTCGTTTTTTGCGAATATCTTTGAAACTATAAGGTTTATGAAAAAATGTTCTATACGAAAGTTTTATGGCATTTTATACTCTTTACAACAGTATATTTATATTTTTTTAAAATTTCAAATTTTTTAATTTATCCCACCCCCCACCCCTTTTTTTCAACATTTTAAAAATTTTGTAAGGACAAAAATTAAAGAGCATTAAAAGCCGAATCCACCCATATATAATAACATATGGGTTCCATCATTCTCAATTATTAGCAAAACGAGATAGTAATCTCGCGCTATAGGTGCTGCGCTAGAAGTAGTGTCGCGTTATTTCTTTAGTCGCGTCACACTCAATAACTGCCTCTTCTGCGTATATTTTTATATTAAAACATAAAAATGGATTAATCTTAATTATATAATACGCAACGTATTACACGATATAAAGCATAAATGCATATATATAACAAAAGTAGCATATATATACGTATGTGCCTACGTACATTTTCATTGTTACAAATGCGAATATAAATTAATATGAAGCAAAATATTTTTTAACATTTAAAACTGCAAATACAATATAACAAAATATATAATATCAAGAGAAAAATATAAAACATAAACTGCAATAACTATTTGCATAATTATATTATTTACACTATATGCACGTAGCACGCCCTGATAATAAAGATAATGTAAGTATATAAGTATATAATTTAATTTAATTTGAAGTTTGAAAATACATTTATACGGATGTATATATACATTTTGCATACGACACGGACAAATAACTTTAATATCAGTGTTGATAGAGGGACCGGTTGTTTTCGCGCAAGTGCATCACGTGAGGCTTCAAAAAAATATCCATTAGTAATAGGAAGGAGATCTTTGATCGTACATCTTGCACACGACAACGTATAAATATAGTAACAGTGATAGACGGATCGGTTGTTCTCGCGCAGGCGTGAGGCTTCAATAAAGCATCATCTCCTTCCTATTACTAATAGATACTTTATTGAAGCCTCTCGCCTGCGCGAGAACAACCGATCCGTCTATCACTGTTACTATATTTATACGTCGTGTGCAAGATGTACGATCAAAGATCTCCTTCCTATTACTAATAGATATTTTATTGAAGCCTCACGTGATGTGCTTGCGCGAAAACAACCGGTCCCTCTATCAACACTGATATTAAAGTTATTTGTCCGTGTCGTATGCAAAATGTATATATACATCCGTATAAATGTATTTTCAAACTTCAAATTAAATTAAATTATATACTTATATACTTACATTATCTTTATTCTCAGAGCGTGCTACGTGCATATAGTGTAAATAATATAATTATGCAAATAGTTATTGCAGTTTATGTTTTATATTTTTCTCTTGATATTATATATTTTGTTATATTGTATTTGCAGTTTTAAATGTTAAAAAATATTTTGCTTCATATTAATTTATATTCGCATTTGTAACAATGAAAATGTACGTAGGCACATACGTATATATATGCTACTTTTGTTATATATATGCATTTATGCTTTATATCGTGTAATACGTTGCGTATTATATAATTAAGATTAATCCATTTTTATGTTTTAATATAAAAATATACGCAGAAGAGGCAGTTATTGAGTGTGACGCGACTAAAGAAATAACGTGACACTACTTCTAGCGCAGCACCTATAGCGCGAGATTACTATCTCGTTTTGCTAATAATTGAGAATGATGGAACCCATATGTTATTATATATGGGTGGATTCGGCTTTTAATGCTCTTTAATTTTTGTCCTTACAAAATTTTTAAAATGTTGAAAAAAAGGGATGGGGGGTGGGTTAAATTAAAAAATTTGAAATTTTTAAAAAATATAAATATACTGTTGTAAAGAGTATAAAATGCCATAAAACTTTCGTATAGAACATTTTTTCATAAACCTTATATTTTCAAAGATATTCGCAAAAAACGAAAAAATGCGTTATTTTCGAGGGGTGGTTTCAACCCCTAAATGTCGAGATACGCAGATAAAAAAAAATATGGGTCTAATATTTTCTTATGTTCTATAACATATCCGAAGCTCATTAAAATCGGTGAGGGACAGTTCTGTCCGTTCCCTTGTAAATGAAAGATCTATACAAGATATCTTAACCTCTTCCTGGCCAGAAGTCTTATAAAACTTATAATTAAATTTACGGAAAATACAACATATTCATTTAGCTAAAATTATTTCTTTTAACATAATACATGCATTTATTTCGAAATAATTTGATATATATGTTACTTTAATGACACTTTATATACTGTCTCATGCTTCATAAAGTGCAACATAATTATATTTTTATATACATATTTTTAAACACTTTTATTGCAAATGACGCTAAACAATCATTTTAACAATAAATAGTAATATAAAGTTCAAATACAACAAAAAATATTCACTTTTTTTCGAACTAAAAGCCTAATAATATTAGGCGTTAGAGTGATGTTATCTTCTTCGTAGTTTATTTCACTGACAAAGACAAAAATGTTTTAGTATTAAAATTTAAAAAGTCGGCCATAAAAGGGTTGATTTTCTAGAGGTTAAAAATGTTTTTTATATATATATCTTGAAGAGCAATTCTAGAATTGCTTTAAGATATCTATAAACGTCATTATATATTTAATTATTACTCAACATTAAAAAAAAAGACATTTTAAATCATAATTTAGTTCATGTAGCGGTGAAACATCCGCCACAATACAATATGCACACGCGTGCAGCATCTACAGTCGTGATGTAGTTTGCGGAATCGCCGCTATAGACGACGCGATGCTGTCTTTCTCGTGATATAATTTACATTCTGAGAGCTATATAAGAAGATCACTTACGGTGATGGATTAACTTATTACGATAGCAATCGTAGTAAGCTCTCAACTCTCTTAGAACCTACGTAATAAATTTTTTGTATCCTGATGGAGAATTCCACGGGTCTTCTCGGAGAAAGCTCTCTGAGCCTCCGCATAAATGTATAAACCTTTATAAATGTCTAAAAAAAATTCTAAAAAAGGTCTTCAAGACGTACAAAAGACATCTTTATGATGTCTCATATAGATTTTTTGGATTTCTAAAAGACATCTTTTAGATATCTTTAAGATATCTTTTAGATTTCTTCAAGATATTTTTTAGATTTCTTCAAGATGTCTTTTAGACATCGCCAGATATCTAAAAGATATCTCAAACTGTTGCATGAGACATCTTTTAGATCGCGAAAAGATATCTTTTCGTAAAAAATGCGAGATATCGCAAGATGTCTTTTAGAAATCTAAAAGACATCTTTTTGTCTATATCTTTTGTCTATATAGGAATATTCATCAAAGTTTTACAATAACAATTTTGCATGTATTACATTCAAGTTTTACTAAAACTATATATAAAATGAAGTATTTTTGTAATACTGTTCTTTTAAACAATTTTTTTAATATCTATATTGCCATAACAGTAAAAAATATTTGTTTAAAAAAAATATATTTATAAATAAATTTTATAAATAATTAAATGTGGGGAAAAGTTGCAAAAAATGAATACAAAATCTTGAACTGACGTGTGAAAACATTTTTCATGCCTTAAACCAAGCAATATTTTAGAAGGGAAACTAGCTATGGAATTTTGTCTGTTTTGACGGATCTAACCCTAACCAAATTTTGGCTAACTTTCACGAATTAAATAAAATGTGTTTGGATCACTCATGTTACGTTCGGGTGTGTTTTCGCGTGCCTGAAATCGCGCGCGGTGAGTCAGGCGCGCGTGTCGTGTTTCATACGCGTATAGTTGCGCGTAAGAACAAGAGAGAGACAGAGAGAGTGTTCGTTGGAGAAGGGAGCTTGCGCTACTGCAAGACGTTGCTGTGTCGTTGGCCGAGCGGTAATACCGCGGCACCGGGAGAAGAAAAGAAAAAAAATAAAGATAAAAGAAAAGAGAACACATGAAATTTTTTTTTATTCGCTTATTGTGAGGTTTATTTATATGTTTTGGATACGATGGATATCTTTCCAATTTTCTTTATAGTATATTTAGGCTGGGGGAGTGGAAGAGGTGTCGGATCCACCGGTTGACTATATTTTGTTGGTGGTTCCGCGTTAGCTGGGACGGATTTTTCGTGGCTGACGCGTCGGGAGCGCTCAGGAGGTTTAGTAGTTGTCCCAGGGAGAGCTTACGGAAGCCGATTCCTCTGGGGGATTACTAGGGCTCCCGTTTTAGTCCGCTCCAAAATGTTTACGATTTCGTCGCCGCGGATTTTGGGGCCGGGAAGGCGCGCACGATCAGGAGCGTATGTTGGTGGGGGCCCGCGTTAGTTAGGCCCTAAGGCGTGGGTCCTCGGTTTCTGAAGAAGACGAGGGCTCCTCGATATACCCCTGTTTAAAAACAGAAGGGTCAAACTCGCCGTCCTGATAAATCTGACGCCGTAGCCTTTTTATTTGGTAGGCCCTTCCGGCTCGACGTCCCCTGCGTTTTCGGGCCATCTAGTATGAGTATAATAATAGAGAATAAACATTTTTTATATGCACTCACTCGAAATAAAAGCGGTACACCTAAAATTTATCAAAAAATCACTGAACTTCCAATGACGATAACTACGCGAGTAATAAAGATAGAAAGGTTTTTAAAAAAAGAAATTAAAGCTTCAAATGTCTACTTTAAGAATCGATTTATTAAAATTTTGTGTGATAATTTTTTTCAAAATGGCGTATGACAAAGCGAGAGCATGCGAAATTGAGAATTATTGGTCCAAGTTTGCGACGATCCATGGCGTGAGGCAAGTATCGCAACTTAATTGGATAAAAAGCATGCGATAGAACAGAGTCTCCCCTTCAAAATGCTTTTTTACTCGTCCCGATACGATGATTTTTCGCTGAGATACGCGCATTTAAACTAAAAAACTGCCTTTTTATTCAAATGCGCATATCTCAGCGAGAAATCATCGTATCGAGACGAATAAAACAGCATTTTGAAGGGGAGACTCTGTATTATCGCATACTTTTTATTCCATTAAGTTGCAACACTTGCCTCTTGTCATGGATCGTCGTCAACTTGGACCAATATTTCTCAACTCAGACCAATATTTTTCAATTTCGCGTGTTTTCGTTTTACCATCCGCCATTAAAAAAAAACGTATCACACATAATTGTGATATAAAATTTGTTTAAGTGGCAGACCGAATCTTGAAAATGCTTCTTGGAAAACCCTGCTAGCTGCATTAAGTGCTGAGATATTTAATTTTGAATGTTTAGCAATGCTCAATTTTAACTATTGCAAGAATAACATTTCCCGGTTTCGGTAACAACTATGGTATTTTAAAGCTCGAAACCGTCCTCGGATTGTGAGCGTTCGACGTATATGTGGATATGTGTTGCGTAACTGATGAATCACGGAATTTTACAACTCCAGACTCACATTAACACAAGCAAATCTGAGTAGTTATGTGAACGAAGCTTCCCAATTAGGGAATTTTGATATTCGATTTTACTGTCATATGTAATAAAAATAAGCGACTTTCATCTGACTATTTCTTATTAAAAAAGGTTTTACCGTTGGCATTAGCGTTACCCAATGTGGGGAGGGTCTCGTTAGCGCACATTTTGATAGCGCACAACCCGATAGCGCACATCCCGATAGTGCACAGATCAAAATAGACACAACAGGCTGAGTGAAACGGATACAGTAACAAACGGACACAGTGCGAAACGGACAAGATAACAAACGAACTTACCACATAGGTTTGCGACTTTCCAGGGCACCCCCACTGACGGGGTAGGTGCGGGAAAGGGAGCGAAGCCCCCTTGCATCCACTGCGCGCGCGTGTGTGTGTGTGGCCACACTTTGTACTGTACCACATGAGTTTGCGACTTTCTACGCGTAGCGAGGCCCCACACTCCCTCCTCTCCCTTGTTTATATTCGACTACATTTAGTAAACATTACATGCCTATAGAATTTCATTGAAAACTTTGCACAAATTAATTTTTGTCTGATTGACACTGTCTGTTTGTTACTGTGTCCGTTTTATTCAGCCTGCTATGTCCATTTTGATTTGTGCGCAACTGGGACTCACTCGCGCTATTGAGATGTGAGCTATCGGGATATGCGCTATCGGGTTGTGCGCTATCGGGATGTGCGCTATTGGGAATTTACTAAATTTTTATGTGTGTTATCGGGATGTGCGCTGTCGAGATAATGCGCTTTTTACTTTGTGCGCTATCAGACTAATATGCATTTTTTTACTGTGCAATATCAGGACGTGTGCTACCGGGAATTTACTAAATTTTTATGTGTGCTATCGGGATGTGGAGCTGATAAAGCTCAATGAACTTTTTCTACGTGGTAAAATCGAATATCAAAATTTTTTAATGAGGAAGCTTCGTTCACATAACTATTCAGATTTGTTTGTGTTAATGTGAGTCTGGAGTAGTAAAATTCCGTGATTCATCAGCTACGCAACACATATGCACATATACGTCGAACGCTCACAATCCGAGGATGGTTTCGAGCTTTAAAATACCATAGTTGTTAGCGAAACCCGGAAATGTTATTCTTGCAATAGTTAAAATTGAGCATTGCTAAAAATTCAAAATTGAATATCTCAGCACCTAATGCAGCTAGCAGGGTTTTCCAAGAAGCATTTTCAAGATTCGATCTGCCACTTAAACAAATTTTATATCACAATTATGTGTGATACGTTTTTTTTTTTAATGGCGGATGGTAAAATGCGCATTTGAATAAAAAGGCAGTTTTTTAGTTTAAATGCGCGTATCTCAGCGAAAAATCATCATATCGAGACGAGTAAAAAAACATTTTGAAGGGGAGACTCTGTTCTATCACATGCTTTTTATCCAATTAAGTTGCGATACTTGCCTCACGCCATGAATTGTCGCAAACTTGGACCAATATTTCTCAATTTCGCATGCTCTCGCTTTGTCATACGCCATTTTGAAAAAAATTATCACGCAAAATTTTAATAAAACGATTTTTAAATAGACATTTGAAGCTTTAATTTCTTTTTTTAGAAACCTTTCTATCTTTATTATTCGCGTAGTTATCGTCATTAGAAGTTCAGTGATTTTTTGATAAATTTTAGGTGTACCGCATTTTTTTCGAGTCAGTGTATCTATATATATATATATATATATATATATATATATATATACACGTATATATATATATATATGAAAAGAAAAGAATAAGAAAGTGAGTACGCGGGGGCGGAAACCAAGAAAAAGATAAGAATATGCGGTGATCCCTTTCTTTTTTGGGCACCCGGGATCCGTGGGAGGATCGGCAAGCAATGCTATTAAGTTGTGGGCTGAGAAGAGAGAGAGAGAAGGTGGTTTCGAGGCTCCAACTGAAAAGAATCGCCCTCAGGGAAGCGCCAATTTAGGGGGAGGAATAAATAGGGCCTGAAAAAAGTCGTCCTCAGAGAGGCGCCAATTCAGGGGGAGGAATCGGTGTAAGGATCCCAAAGCTGCCCTCAGGGAGGCGACTCACTGACTTAAAGAAATAATGAGGGGTTGTTGCATTGCCGGAGGTTAAAAACAGATTAGGCTAACGGGAGTACTCACGAAATAATGATGTAAAAGATTTTAATATAAGAATTCTTTTGATTAATGCGCGTGCGTGGTGCCGAAAAGAAACAGGTTTATGTGCACACGGAACTTCACACAAAAAAAAAGAAAAGAAAGAAACAGATGTGATTCACTTATTAAATTTTTATTCACTCACTTGTGTGCACTATATAACAAACACGAAATTTATATACAAAGTATTTTCGTAGCACCGTTTAGGCGAGAACAATGCGCGGAAGAGAGGCTGAACGCGCGTGGTGGGAATTGACTCACTAGCACAGAGACTAAGAAAATTAGTTCGCGGAAATAACCGATAAATTGGTAGAATTTACCTTTGAATTCCACAAGTTCGCTCGAAGAAGGCACTTCCTGGCGATTTTACTGATTGCCGTGATCTGCCGATGTTTAAGTCACAGTTGTCGTCACGTCGTGTCTGTCTGTCTGTCTATAAAAGTTCGGATATGAATAGTCTCACGATCTTTTAATTTTTCTCTCTTGGTGGAGATGCGCGAGCGAATTGATATACTGTAGCAAGTTCTAGACCAATGAATCGGAGAAGAGAAAAGCTCTGCGGTGCCGGGATTTCGGTTTATACATTATCGGTTTGGTGATCTCGCAGGGTGCGAGTGAGTCCCAGATGCATACAGTAATAAACAGACACAGCAGGCTGAGTAAAACGGACACAGTAACAAACGGACACAGACCAAACGGACACAGTAATAAACGGACACAGTAACAAACGGACACAGACCAAATACGCACACTGCACATGCGCACGGACCAAATGCAATTCATGTACATTGCAAGCAGAGTAAAGTCCACATAGGTTAGCGACTTGGACGGGGTGGGTGCGGGAGGGGGGCCGAAGGCTCCCCTTGCACCCCCCCCCGTGTGTGTGTGTGTGTGTGTGTGTGTGTGTGTGTGTGTGTGTGTGTGTGTGTGTGGTGCGTGCAAAGCATTCACTGCATCACATGGGTTTGCGACTTTCCGTTGTGTGTCCGTTTATTACTGTGTCCGTTTGTTACTGTGTCCGTTTCACTCAGCCTGCTGCGTCCGTTTTTATTACTGTGCGCATCTGGGACGCTTCCCAGGGTGCGAGGGGATTTTAGCCCTCGAGACCCGGTCGGAATTATCCTTGTGATTTTCATGTTTCACGCACGTGTACTCGCTAGGTACTCGTATTTAGCGCTTGATACATGATTCACTGTGCAAATATCTCCTTGCTGATAAATATTATTATGAATACATATGTGCACGTTTATATATATTAAAATTTAAGGAGGAAAGAAAATTAATATAATTTGTGTTTTTAAGAGTATACACATATATATATAAATGCGCACATGCATTCGTACATATACACAATTTGATGTATTTGTCTGTGGCCAGAGCAGGCAGCCTCGCCCATGCATCCATGGGCCCATTGCGGCGTGCTGCGCGTATTTTAGCGCTGAACGTAACACTCACAACCTTTTTAATCAAACTTCATAACTTTTCGTACAAACTTCAAACAATTCCGTATAATAACTTTGTTCAATTAATATATTCCGGCTAAGTGTCGGGTGAAAAAATAATTAATTAATTACAAATAAACGAATGACTCACGAACCTTTGTAATTGCACTTCAAACCTCTTCATACAAAATACAAACGATTGCATATAGCAATTATTTAAAAAAACGTACATTTCCGGTCAAGCGTACGCGAATATAAATTCCTATTTGCGTTCGCGATGACTCGTGAAAATGTGCTCTACTAATTCCGTTAACTATTCTTCCCCCGGATTGGTCGAGCCGATGCCTATGACACGCGGCTATTTTGAATGGATAAGCACTGCATGCTGCACCGCGTCTTTATTTTACCAGCATCGAATTGATAAAATTTATTACTTGTCCTATGAAGACTAAAACCAGGAGACCAAACTAAGCCTGATTTCGCTTCCAAAAATGAAGCGAATCTGTTAAAAATCTGTTAGAAATGTAGTACCATATGGTGGCGCTGGCGACAATGATTTATCGGAAAAATATGAGTTATAACGACAAATAATTGTAAGAACTCAAATATTTGACAATAAAAGCAAATTTATAATAAAAATCTCAGCAATTTTATATTTTAGTGTACCTATCTCAGTTTTCTTATACCAATATTTCGGTGTAACCCGGTGTATCAGCATCGTCAGCGCCACTACTGGGTACATTTGGTACTACATTTCTAACAGATTTTCGCTTCACTCAAAACCACGGAGATCGGTCTCCTCGTTCTAGTCTTCATAACTTGTACGATAACTGCTTCAAGCTCCCCCCGAGACCCATCTGCTTTACACATATAAGCTGCGCTATAATATACATCGGGTTCGGTGACCTGTCAAGAATACTGCGCGATTTGTAATGTACTACTAGCCACCCGCAGTATCTTATACGAGTGTCGCGCCTGTATCAGCATATTTGAGAGATTCCTGCGTTATCTTGAACAGAGCGATGACCTTCCAACTGACTTTACTGAAGTCTATTGTCCACTATTGTATAATCACTATTGTCGCGATCTCAGAAGATCCGGTGTGTTAATTTTGTAAATTTGTCTAATTTCACGAGTCATAAACACATCAGAGTGCAGGGCAGTGGCCGCGATTTCATAATTGGCCGCGTGCTCCTCCTGGGCAGCAATCATGTAACTTTTTCTTTAAGGCGGAAACATGAAAAGTGAAGTTTCAAGTTACCCCAGCAAACACAACGTTACATGTAACGTGCTTGTTAGTTGTAATTTCCCACTCAATAATATAATTGCAATATAACACACGTGTTATATTACAATTACATTGTTGAGTGGGAAATTACAACTAACAGGTACGTTACATGTAACTTGGTGTTTGGTGGGACTAGTCTTTTTCTATTCAACACCAACAGAAAGAGATAGTTACATGAAACTTTTTACTTTTCACGTTTCCGTCCTAGAGGAAAAATTACATGATCGATACCCTGCATGTAACACCATGTTTGTTGATGAAAAGTTTCACACTAAACATCTTACGTATTCGTCGGAATTTATGGTTACGTTCCAAATAAGCTTTCGCTAACTATTTTTTTAGTTACAAAGTTGGTAACCTTTTAATTAACTTTGTTTTGTTTTATTATGAATCAGCTGATTCAGTTTAATTTATCGTATTTATTAATAAGCAAAAATGAATATTGCTACATTAAACGAAGCCTTTTCAAGTTCAAGTGATGAAAGTGATAAAGAATTAATGAATTTTATTAATATGCTTGAAAATTAAAACCGCTGCACACCTAAAAAACCAAGAGTTGCAAATTTTATTTAAACTGTTGTTTATATGTATAACAATGAAGAATTTCGAGAATCTTTTAAGTATATAATTATATGTAATAGAATGTAAAATATTTTTACAAAAAAATTGAAAATTAATAAATAATAAAAATTGTAATTTTTATTATTAGAATGAGACGCTTGACTTTTAATTACTCATTATTGTTATTAAGAGATGATTTAGAGAATGAAAAAAATTGTGGCAGAATGCCCATTTCTGCAGAAAAGCAGTTGTACATAGCCCCATATATATTATATTAGGGGCATATCAGATTCATATAGGTAAATACTTTGATAAGGTTTCGTTTAATACAGCAATATTCATTTCTGCTTATTAATAAATGCGATGAATTCAACCGAATCAGCTGATTCATAAGAGAACAAAATAAAGTTAAAGGGTTACCAACTTTGTAACTAAAAAAATAGTTAGTGAAAGCTTATTCGGAACGCACCCTATATTACGTGATCACATAACGAAATCCGCATGAGATTGGTCACTTTTCACTGATTCGGTCTAGGGAAAAACTTACATGATCGAGGCTCTGATTTTTACAGTGGAACAATAAAATTGCACTCAGTGCGCATCAGTGTTGCACTAGTTTTCCCAGTAGAAAACGCTATGTGTATGTGTTTGTCTGCATTGTAATGAGCTTGGGTTCGCGTAGGTTCGCTACATTAAAATATAATATATCTGGAACAAGTGCGAACGCTAGTGTCGCGATCCGACAAAGAGGGTCTAAGGCCGGCATTTATAGTCGGATTTTATATTTAAGATCATCTTAAGTACAGTCTTAAAATGCCATCAGCTAATCACAGAGCCGTATTAGCATCTTAAGACATTGCTTGAGACGATCTTTAAATAAGATTTGACTATGAATACCACCCTAAGAGGTATCCTTGTCCTTTTTTTACTAACGCGATCACGTGACTGTACAATTCCGTAAAAAGTTTATGAACAAGTAGTTAAAAAAGGACAAGGATACCTCTTAGAATGCTCTCTCTCGGATCACCTTTAACATAGGAATTCTACCGCCGCAGGGATTCCACTCGTTCCGGTTATATTATATTTTAGTGGTTCGCTATGCCCAAATGACGGTGCGGTACGGTCATCCCTACGCAAAACGATTAAAGTTGACTATTGTTCAGGTTAAAAAATCTGTCATACCGACGAAACGTAAGGGCTATCACATACAAAATGGCTACGTTCAGAAAACACAACCGTTGCACAACATTTGAGTAATTCGCTAATATAATTGGTCTAAATTTAGAGATCTAACAGTAAGGACCAATAATCACTAACCGCTTACTGATCACTTGTGTTTTTTGAACGTAACCAATGACATATGGCCCCCGCACATACTTTTGCATAACGCATAACATAAATGCATAATAAATTCGATTGGTTGAATTTCTTATGCACTTTGCTTATGGACCAATCAATTTGCTTATGTACATACGTTATGCGTTATGCAAAAGTGTGTGTGGGGGCCCATAACCTGCATAAGCATAGCACAAGAGCTCTAGGCCAATAAATATCTTATGTATATCAATATGGCGACTTTATGCTGGGAACTGATTGGTTCAACGGCCTTATGCTATGCTTATGCAGCTTAGGTCATTTTGTGTGTGATGGCCAGTGCCTTCACATACGAATTGACATAACCATAACATAAGGTTTCGATTTTATGCATCCTCACCTTTTTTAGAACTACGTTTACGAGACGTGGAACGGTCTCGGCGCAATTTAGCTATCGTATTGCTCAAAGATTGGAATTGCTTAATGAGCTTATCCAGTTTCTCGTCTGTGCTTGACGAGGCGTCAGACTTTTGACGATTACGCTCCTTTTTTGGAGCAACCGAGGCCACTGCCATGCTAGAACTGTTAATATCCGCTAGTCTGTCAGCTATTTCCGCTAATTTCTGTAAATCGGCTCGTTTGTAGCAACTAGAAGAGTCTTGTCAGTGTCAGGCAAAAGTTCAATGAAAAGAGATCTCAAGACCGCGGTGCTGCATTGGCCGCCGTTAAGTTGTTTCAGCTGATTCAAAAGATGAGACGGCTTCTGCTTCCCGAGCACCTGGCCCTTTAAAAGTTGACGTAAGCGGGCTTTCGGTGAGACCGCGAAAGTCGAGAGTATCCTCTCTTTAAGCAATGGGTATAAGATTTCGGGCGGGTCTGCCGTAACTAAATCTACCACGTGCGAAATTACTTCCGGTTCGACCCTGGTAAGGAGATAATCGACTTTGGTACGGTCTACCGTGATATTAACGTTCCAGAAGGATGCTTTAATTTAAATAAACCAAGCTTCCGGTGGCGCCAGAACGACGAAATTTTAGGCACTCGGTATGCATCAACTCGCCCTTCGGTAATTATATTTGTAAAGTTAACACACGCGCTAATTCCCGAATTACGACACGGGACAACGAACGGACGGTCGCGTTGCGGGAATATAGATGCATGCGCAGAACGCGGCAGAAAACGCGCGTGAAATCAAGAAAGAAGGTTTGCAAAAATATGGAGAGAAGAATATCGGAAAAATTAAAAAAAATTGTAGGATGCTCCGCAGGTGAAGAAGGTTTTGTAGTGGGGGCTGTCCACCATGGGGATGCTGATCACGGGGCCGATGTCCAGATGGGTGGCTGCGTCGACACGAGACGATGGCGGCGGTGGTCCCTTTTGATGGCGGTCCGAAAAGGCAGCGAGCTCACCAAGAGAGCATGATGAATCGTGCTGTATGCATGCCCGGCGGGTGACAGATTCCTCAGGGTATTGGCCCACAACGGTGATCTGGTGAAGCCTCCTCCGACAGCACGTCGATAATGGCCTTGACCGGCGAAGATCCGACGCCGCAAATAAACTCGTCCGGCGCTTGGCCAGCGCCGATAATAGACTCGTCCGGTGCTTGGGTGACGCCGATAATGGACTCGCCGGGCGCTCTTCTGGTGCGAAGATAGCCGCCGAAGTAGATTCAGGGCGAGAGAATCCTGGCACCGATGCCAGGGGGAAAGAATGTTGTTCACTTGGACACAGTACAATTGGACACAGTGTAAATGGACACGGTGCAAATGGACACAAAATAATGGACACGGTTCATTTCGATACAGGAATTTTGGACACAGTAATTTTGTACACAGAAAAAATAAATTCTGGACAAATTACTATTTGAGCACGATAAAAATGTACACCGTGCAATTGTACACCGCAAACTTGTACACCGCAAAGTTGTACACCGTGTATATTGTATTAGAAATCTGCTAATACATATAAACTTTACTTTGTTTGCAATGTACAAAATGGGTTGGTGACTTTGACGGGTGCGGGAAGAGGGCCGATGGCCCCTCTTGCATCCCCTCCCCCGTGTGTGTGTGTGTGTGTGTGTGTGTATGTGTGTGCAAACCATTCTCTGCACCACATGGGTTTGCGTCTTTTCATGCAAAACTTTGTGGTGTACAACTTTGCGGTGTACAAGTTTGCGGTGTACAACTTTGCGGTGTACAAATTTGTCGTGTCCAATTGCACGGTGTACATTTTTATCATGTCCAAATTGTAATTTGTCCAGAATTTATTTTTTCTGTGTACAAAATTACTGTGTCGAAATAAACCGTGTCCATTTAAAACGTGTACATTATTTTGTGTCCATTTGCACCGTGTCCATTTGCACTGTGTCCAATTGTACTGTGTCCAAGTGAAGGCCACTCGGGGGAAATCGTCTGCAAGGTCCGCACTGTCCGCACTCCCAGGAGCCGCCGATTAGAAACGACGACGACGCTCACGGAAATCACGTCGGGGTCATCAGATGTGGGGATTAGTATTCCTTGATATGTTATGTGTGATCTGTATATGCGTCGTCGCGGAAGTCCCCACAAGCTTCCGAGGTAGAGGAAAAGTAGTCGTGGCGGTAATTAACTGCACTGGGAGTTAACTGATTTATTAAAATATACATGACGCCGGTTATCTGGCATGACTCGATAACCAAATGTTAATGGCGGACTGCCCGCGAAACGTACACTGCTGGAAACGAACTCCTTACAGCGTCACGCTGGCGCGGGCGATACGTGAAGCTAGATTGAAAACTCGCTAGTCCCCACACTCTGGAGCCCTGTGCGTCATCTTGCGGTGTTTTTATTTGTTATTTTCTGCTTCTCTAAGCGGCCCACAGTGGGCCAGGAGACCAGAAAATGTGGTCAAAAGTCAAGATTTTGTCGGATTTTAATAAAACTATATATATAGACTTTGTAACCGTGCTCGCGAGCGACGGCCAACTTCGCCTCCGTCCCTGGTCGCGGCCCTGAGCCGCCCTGGTGTCGGGGCAACCGTTCCTCGACCATCTTCGATGCAATACGTAATTGGGCGCCAGGTACGTTAAGCGTACCACTCTGTCTACGCCGAGAAAGATGGGCGCTCGTTAAGCGACCGAGGCGTTAGCGGTTTCGAATAGCCAGCTACTCAGCCCTAAAATGGCAGAGCGGGAGGTTCGGCGCGGGCGGATGGAATCGGGAAGGCGAGAGAATTATTAAAACAACGTTAACAATAAAATTAACAAATATATTTAACCATGAGCAATACAGAAGTAGACGGCTCTGTTGAGCAGCACTGGTGACTCGCGCGCGTTACAGGCTGACGACCGCTTGAAATTAAATTTCGCGAATACGGGACAATGAACGAACGGGTTATTTTGCGTACGCGGGAATTCTCTTGTCTACGCTTTATCCTGCGTCGTTGGTGGACGCCAAACTACCGATAGAATAACAGTTCGCCAAGGGCGATCGGGACGAACCGTAACTCCGAGCTCGCGCGGCACGCGACGAACTCGTGCTCTTCCACACGTTACAAGATCCCGCGAGTAATATGCGCGATAATTATGGTGAGCTCGTCAACGAGGCAGTACAAGACAAGGGTATGAATCGGACGAAAGCGCAATTAACAGAGATTCGCGATACCGATGCGACAGAGTAAATCAGATTTTACTAACAATAAGTTGTAAATGCGCGACAATTCACAGTGCGATTAACGCCAATAACTCGCGATACGACTACAGGACAAAGATACAAATGACTCGGCTGCGGGTCGGGACGCACACGCAACGCAATTATAATACGACACGAACAGCACGCGGTGAATTCACGCGGGCGGATGTGATCGGGCGAGGTAGCGGTACTCCAATGATTTCGCGCTCTTTCGTAACTTTACTCGAACGCCGGAAAATACAGCAATAAATTCGCGATTTTTCCGCGACTCGCCCAACCGCGAAATCGGTGGCTTTAGAAGGCTATCGTGACGCTCGTCTCATTAAATCGCCTCTTCCTCGTCTGCCTCATCCGGATCGGGATGAACTCCGGCTCCTGCGTCCTCTCACAAAATTCGCTCGGGACTCCGGAGCACACACACTAACAAGATAACGTCCGCAACTTGAGTGAGGGATCCTGGATCCCGCGGGGGCCGCTCGGCGATGCACCCCACCTTGCCTCCGATAAGCCGGGCCCTTATTAGCCGCGGTTTTCCAAAATCGATTTTCGCGCAACGCGTAGCGTGCACGCCGTCGCTTGCTGATCAATCCAAGCGCGGTGGTCGATATTGCTGGGTCCCGTGCGCGAGAATTTTTGGCGCTCTCCTCTGCGGCAGATTCCTTTCTCCTTGCCGGGCGCATCCTCCGCTGGGACATTATCTCCTTCTCGACGAGGGCGTTTACTAATTACAAGCTGTCGCGATCTCCGCCAGAACTTATACAGGATCGGATTTGAAGTCGCCCCGTCGGGACACCGGCCTCGCGCGCCTTCGCTGGATCCTGAAAGCGTGATTCGACGGCAGTATTGGAATTCTTACGGGATGAAAATTGTAGGCAAGATCAAGGCGGTATTACCTGCGGACCCCTGCTAGAAAAGGATCTTCTGCAAATCCCTCGTTGATCTTGCTTCGCGACTTCCGGGAAGGTCCTTCCGTCGATACGAGACGCCAGAGCTTACAAAATAAATCTCCAGGGCCATCGATCTCCGCCACGCTCGCGATGCAGCGATCGTACAAATTTTAACGATTAATGAACGGACAACACACGGAACGTCACACACACAAAAACACGAGATAACACGCGTCCGTTTCCGAGCGGAAGGACGCAGGACCCACGTGATGTTAACGCGTAAGGGCCGCTAAGGCTCTTGTGACGGACAGCAGCCTGCGGCTGTCACGTCACAACTTATATATATTTTTGAGGTCGCTAATAAGAAATGTAATGTCAAAATTTAAAAATTCAAAATGGCGGATACAGTATGGCGACTAACATTAATAAAAATTGGTTCGTTTCAATAAAACTGGATGGGCAATTTTGAAGGTCGCTAATAACGAATATGATGTCAAAATCTAAAAATTTGAAATGCCAGATCTAATATGGCCGACACAACATCTTCATCAAGAAATGTAAAAATATAGCAATTTTTATGCAAATTTTTTATCAGAGGTTTTTGAAGACGTTGATTACAAATATGCTATTTAATTTTTTAAATAAAAAAATGAATAAAAAGCAAATGGAGTCCGATAATGTCCTGCAACCTTCTCGCGGTAGATCTCAGAAACTACAGTTATGTAGGCTAATCGCGGCCAAATTTAATAAAATATTTGATTAAAATTTTTAATATCCTATTTTCATAGACATCCGATCACTTATATTTATTTATATTACAACTTTTTTGCCACTTTGAATTCGTCATTTTGAATTTAGAATTTGAATAGCAAATTTGTAATTAGAGACCTCAAAAACCCTTGAGAAAAAATTTTTATTAAAAAACAAGTTTTTTTATTTTTAGTCTACAATTTTGTATTCTTTATTTTAAATTTAAAAAAATGAATAGTATATTCGTAATCAGCGTCCTTGAAAATCTCCGATAAAAAATTTGCATTAAAATTACCATGTTTTTGCACTTCTCGTCCGTCATATTAAATCCACCATTTTGAATTTTTAGATTTTGACATCATATTCGTTATTAGCGACTTCCAAAACCCCTATATATTAAGTTTTATTAATATTCAACAAAATTTCGATCTTTGGTCACTTTTCCGGTCTCCTGGTCCACTGTGCACTGTGGCATTTGATGGCGCGAAAGATGTCTCATGTATATATTATTTTTTCAAACATAAATGAAAAGTGGCAAAAAATTGCATATGTACGTTAAAGTACATAATATGAACAACACATTCCATACTTTATTTTTTTTATAACGAATTATGGCCGATTATGAGTAATTGGTATACAAAATTGTGCTGAAGAATTGATTAATTAAGCTGATAATATTAAGAATTTGTATCTAATTTTGATTATTTATACATGTAATTAATTTTCATGTATTTCACTCATTCCTATGTTTAAAAAAACGAAGCTAACAAGCCCTTTAAATATATATAATAATATATATTTAATTTCGACGTTCGTAACAAATAATCTAGAGAAGAAAAATAACGCTCTGCTACAGATTAAAATGCAAAAGAGTACAAATCGATAAAAAATGTTAAAAATTGTATTCCGGCAACTTCAAAATATGTACAACATATGAACGTAATTTATTTCATAAAATTTTAAAATTGACTTTTGGCCACTTTTTCCGGTCTCCTGGCCCACTGTGCGCCCGTGTGTGTATATGTGGCTCTCGCGCTCGTGCGCCTCTTTCTTCTTCCGATACCGTTGTAACAAGACAGCCGTTTTGTATACTCTCAAGAAATAAACAAGTTATTTGGTTCACTTTAAATATTCAGCGAGTTCTGTATATTTTTCTCTCTGTATATCACAACAAGTCAAATAGGGTGGACCTTGCTTTACAGGTTTATGTTTATGTTTGTTTGCAGAACAATGATCGACGGCTAAAATCTTTAAAAATACATTACTCAAGGTCATGATTTTGACAACATGTAAACCTGCGAACATAAACATAAACCTGTGAAGCAAAGTCTATCCTATTTGACTAAAGTTTCATAAATACGATACATGATATCAGTGCTTTATGTAAAGTAAACGACGTTCACGCTTGTACCACATGGGGTTTGCGACTTTCCACGCCAAACAAGATCCACGCTGTTTATTTGAGTGAGTCCTAGATGCATACAGTGTAAAACCGACACCACCAATCAAATTCTATAAATTCATCCTAACCCTAATTAACTCAGCAATCTGATTCGTGGTGTCCGTTTTACACTGTGCGCATCTGGAACGCTTTTGTTCGTTTCCAATGTCTTCGCATTAACCAAATAGCGACATAAAATTGGTTGGGTTAAAGTTATAAAGAATTACGGAGCCCGCCTACGCGGTCTCTGTACTAAAGTCCTATATAAAGAAAGAACCGAGCCCCACACCACAGCCCGCACCATTTCTAGCACCGCCATACTGGGCCCGCTCCAGTTTCATCATACTCATAGTAAACATACTCCGTTTATATGAGGGTCGATTAATTTTTATATAGGATAGCCAAGCTATCTTATATTGTTCTTCATTTCTTAGAAATCGAAATAAACTTAGTCCCTGACCTTCCCGAACAGGACAGTCAAACACTTCGCACACTCGTACCATTTCTTTTCATATATTTGTAATATTATATATTATATTTAAAGACTGTAAAAAATAAATTATAAATTAACAAATATATGATATGTCTATTTCTAATAATTTACAATATTACAATATCATAACTTACATTAACGAAACACAAACGAAACAAACGGCTGTTAATTGTAAATAATATACATATATATACCTCCGGGCTCGAGATGGCTGCTTTTATTAGGGTATCCCCAATCAGAAATCGCTACTCCGGTCTCTCTTTATATAGGATTCTACTCTATACCATATAACTTTACGACTTTTCATGCAAAACGTGATCTTTATAAATATGTAGTTTTGGAAAATGACATGTAATACATAAAACTTCTTGTGTTTATAACTGTCTAATAAATAATGAGCGACGACTAAAACCTTTTATATATTACTTGGGGTCATGATCTTGGGCAACATATGTCAAGATTAAGGTCACTGGGGCCCCCTATTCGATATTTTTACCAAAAATATTTTTAATAATATTTAAAAATAATTAAAATTAGCTTTTTTTAAAACGCTAAAAATAATGAAATAAGTTCCTTTTTTTTATTAAAAAATCATTTACTTAAATTTTTAGACAAATATTTTTTAATATTTAATGCACATTTGCTTTAAAATTAAAAAAATGTTTTTTTACATTTGATAAATGTCTGTTTTAACATTTAAAAAACTATTCTTTAAACATTTATCTCGAATAATTTCGGTTTCTCGCTGTGACGCCTTGCTAATTTTATACCGTGCCGCAACATTCACGGCGCACGTAACGTCCATTTCGACTCATCCGAATATTCTTATCAAATTTATATTGAGTTTGTTATTAAATTTTTATTGCAATGAAAGCAAAAAATTGTTGCATTATTTAATGATTTTGAACGTTTGAATGTTGCATTATTAAATATTTTGAATATTAAATTCAACGTAATCTCACCAATCTAGCATCGCTTAATTTCTACGATAATTTTGTAAAGGAGAGAAAACTACATGTTTCATACAAGCCACAGTCGTTCATTATTAGACAAAACAACGAAAGGGTAAATACATTGTTTGAGAAGAGAGTTTTAGTTTGATACTATTAGTCTCTAAATACAAATGCTGTCTAAACGAAAAATTCAATGTCGGATGTTAACAATTTTAATCAGTACAGAATCTGAATCTTTAATAATATAATCTTTCATATAATATAATTCAAATACAAAATGTACTCAAATAAAAGCTACATATTATTTATATAGAAATTTTAATATTTGTATAGATATCTTACTAAACATGTATGATATATACGCACATGAAGTATCTAATTTTCAATTAATTTTCTTAAGTTATTTTATTAAGTATTGCACAATTTTGTTTCAATTTAGTTTCATCTAAATGCTTTTAATAACAAACAATTACGAAAATTATGATAGGTAAGATTGACCTTTACAGGAACATTGCATGCGTATATGCGAAATTATTTGAAACATCTTCGATTTTCATAATAAGGGCAAATTTTTTCGAGACAATAATTAGAAAAATATGATTATTATTCATCACTCTTTTATGTATAAAACTCAGTCAGTTACCTTTATAGACCCTCTTCCTTTTCAAATTAGCATGTTTAAAATAAAAAATGTTATATATTTTTGTTTAAGATTAAGTATATAATTGATAAATATTTCTATGTACCCGAATTATAAACAAATATATATAAAGATATTAATATATATAAAGAAATTATGTATTCTACAGTCTCGGCCCAAGTTTGGAAACGCTTGCGATTTTCTTGTACTATGTGTATGTAGATTAAATGTAAAAAATTAAAAAAAATTTTTTAATAAAGGATTTTACAGCTCTTATGGAAAAGCCAAATTGGCTGAAATTTTAATATGTTTTAAATTTTGACTTGCTAATTAAAAGTCTCAATAGTCATTAGGCTAGAAAAGCAAAAATTTTTCAGTGTTTTATGTTAAAAATTCTCTATTGTCAGGCAATATTAAAAAACGTTTTAAGAAGATGAGTTTTTAGACAAAAAAATTTATTATTATGAAAAATAATCGCATTAATTGTTTTCAAAAAGTATTTTAAAACTTAAAAAACTTACTTCAAAATTGTTATTTTTATATTAAATTTTGTCCGATAATGTTTTATTCGGCTACAGCGTGCTTTAAACTAAAATAAGTATATTAAAAAAAATACCAATTCTCAATTGTATATAATTTAGAAATAAAATATCATAAAGATAAAATAAAAGTATTTAAAGTTCTATCTTTGTTCTTTATTATGCGTGTTTGAAAACTTCTTAACGATTTGTTTTCATCGAGATATTTAATTTTTAGTAAGATGCAAGAAAATCGCAAGTGCATCCAAACTTTTGGAAACATTAATTGATATTGATTTAGTTTTTAATAAATGTGCCAGCATATATAAAAAACATCTTGACTCATGTAAAATCGTTTAAAAATATTTGGATAATAATGTTATTAAATAATAATTTAAGAATATTTAACTAAAATATTACGTTGTAATAATTAATAAAATTTTGACAAAAATTTAATTAATATTTTCAAAATATTTTAAAGATATTTGAACATCAATATTATTAAATAATATTTTAAAAATATTTGTAAAGTAAAATTATTAAGTAATATTGTAAAAAAATATTTATAAAACATTGAATCATAATGTTTAGAAAATTTATATAAAATTAATATTTAAAAAATGTTAATCGAATATGTTTTGCTTACTGGGATGTTTATTACTTTGGAATATATTAAGGGGGGCAAGTCATGTAACGCGCTAAAAATTGAGTGATTTTTTGGAATTTTGTTTGAAGAAATTATACAACCAATTTTTTTGAAATTTTCAGGGTATGTTATTGTAACATTGAACTACTAAAAAAAATTTTTTGACAGAAAAATAATATGTATTTTATAAATAATAATAATGTAAATCTAATGCGTCGACGTTGAAGTCACTTGTCGGCGTGCAATGTAGCGCTACTTGTATTCATCTGAAACAAAAAAACCAAATAGATTTCTTTTTTGTACGGTTTGCGTTATTAATTGAACCTATTGTTAAAGAAAATAATGCAAAATTGTAAAAATGGCGACACGTAGAAAAAAAGTATTGATTTTTACGAAAAATTTTCGTGTTAATTATGCAATAAAAATAATTTATTTGAACAATACAATTAAAAATAAAGGTTCAATTTATGAGGAAAGTATTTATCTAAATGTATACACAAGGAGAACTCAATCGGATGAATAGTTTTTGAGTTATCTTGCACGCCAATTTTAAAAAAGTAGTTTGGAGAAAAACGCGTTTAAAGTTCGAGTAACAAAATCGTGAAAAAATCGTAATTTATTTTAACTAACCGCAGTTTTTTGCTAATCTGTGATTTCAGCGCCATAGAGCAGATCTTCCTGTTTTTCGAACATTATTCTAACATAGCCAGGTTGACATTTATTACAGAGGGATCGAAAGACTGAGTTTCCGACTCGTCTACATGAGTGCTCCGCCCAATTCGACCGTTCAATTTTCGACGAAAATAACATAGAAGGAACTCTCAAATCGGTTTCTACTATTTTTTTCATATTCTACGGAAAATTTCCTATAAATTTAAGCAAGAAAAAAAAATTGCTAAAAAATTTCGATTTACATGACTTGCCCCCCTTAAGTCAACATGAAATATCAATATATCGATATATTTTAAAACTTTGCTTGTCAAACATTAGCTTGTCTGTTTAATAATGATTGTTTTTTAATATGATGCGTTAGGAAAAACGAGGTTGAATCTGTCTTACAAGAACCTATAAATATAACCGGCAAATCTGGAAAAGAGGAAAGAAGGGAGAAAGAGGGAGAAGAAAAAGAGGGGAAAAAGGAAGAAAGAGAGAGAGAGAGAGAGAGAGAGGGAAAGGGATGAAGTACGAAAATAAAAGCTTGCGTGTTCTTGTTTTCTTGCTCTTTCGTGTACGTTTTTCTTATATCTCGGGGTAAATCGAGAGTCAGCATAGCGTAGTAGCAACAGTCGGTCGAGGCGCGTCGATTCGTTCGGAAGTCGAAGGAAACAAAGGAAGCAAGCTCGCGCGAGTTACTCACGGATATTCTGTATGTTGTATTATATTTACACAAACATATTTATTTATTTATTTATTTCCCTTTAGTATTTATTATTTATTTATAAAGCCGAAATCGATTACTAAGCGTAGTCGCAAGCAGCTCAAAGTTTAGTTTGCAGTCTTTGCGCGTCAAATCCAATTACTTGTTTTGTTTATGTTTTGCAATGTTCTTTTGACGATTGTTATGAAATCAAGTGTATCCGCTACAAAGAATTCCAAGAAAGGAAAAATATCGTCACTGTGTACGCACGCAAAATCTCGCGAAACATCGACGGAACAGTCGCTCGACGACGGTATTATTATTTCGAGATTGGAACACACGGGTGAGTTATCAATCACTACACGATTCTTTGTTATTGATCGAAAATTAAGAATAAAGAAAAAAGAACTTATAAATAAGAGAGATTTACTTCATGTGTAACGCGTATGTATGTATTATGCGAACCTATTCTAAATGAGATGAATATAACCATGATTTACATTTACAAAATCCATAAGCAAAAAAAGAAAAAGTATTTATGCTAAGTTATAAAAAATATTGAACTCAAATATAATCTTTTCTTCGCCAGTACCTGGATAAAACAGAGATAGTTATTAGATTTGACCTAACTGGCCAGATATAATTCAAAATTAACGCACTACGTTTCGACCGTAGTTCGGTCCTTTTTAAGTGCATATATACATAAATTACATTATGCACATTAAGAACTATGACATATGTCCAGATATGTTATAAAGAATGTGCGTCATAAAAAGTACAATATAAGTTAAATAATGCAAGACACACACACACACACACACACACACACACACACACACGCGCGCCACACACACACACACACATAATACGTCCGTTACAGTCAAGATATGATGTTAAACTGTTTAACATCATATCTTAACTGTAATGGACGTATTATGTGTGTGTGTGTGTGTGTGTGTGTGTGTGTGTGTGTGTGTGTGTCTTGCATTATTTAACTTACTAGCTTTTTACTCCCGTGAACTTGGCGCACCATATTCAAAAATCCGAAAGTTTCTTTAGAGTTCTAGTATCCTTTCGAATAGTTCTAAAATTCTCTGTAAGAATTTTCAAGAGTTCCGTTGATTAAATATAAAAAAATTGAATTTAAAAATATGATGCACTAAGTTCACGCAGCGCATCGAATCGTAAAAATCAATTATTTCTTAAGAGTTCTAGCTTCTTTTACAATAGTTCTACAATTCCTGATAGTTCATATCAATAGTTCTATCGAATTAATTAAAATAACAATAATTAAAAAATATAAGGTGCTAAATTTCTGTGGCACTTTAAGTTTCAAAAAAATTAATTTTTGTTCTATTTTCCTATAGTTCTTAAAAAACTTTATAATTCCTGATAATTTTAACGTATTTTGCAAAAGGTTCCGTCGATTAATAATTTTTAATTAATTATTTATAACGACCGCTGGCGCACCATTTACGATTAATATGGTGCACTGGGCGTTTCTATCACTTTTTCGGCAGTTCCCGACAGTTCTCGCTTAGTTCCGACTATTTTGAGACATTTTACAAAGAGTTCCGTCAATTATTAATTTTTAATTAATTAATAAGCCGACAGCTGGCACACCATTTACAATTAATAGAGTGCGCTGAGAGTTTTTATCACTTTTTTGACAGTTCCCGACAGTTCTCGCATAGTTCCGACTGTTTCGAGGCATTTTACAAAGAGTTCTATCAATTGTTAATTTTTCATAAATTATTTAATGCGACCGCTGGCGTACCATTTACGATTAATAATTATTTATATGATATTATTTGTTTAGTAGCCTACTGTTATATGTAATGATGCTAATATGACAAAACGCAACAGTCAACATTTGTTATAAGGCCATTTTTACTTTTAAGAAAATTTTCAAAAATTTAAGGTATTTTAACATTTAATTACACATATTTCGTCATTCTTGTTAAACTTAACCGCATTATCACTCAAATGTATGTACACTTAAGTACTTTCTTATTATTTAACTCTTTATTCAGCTGTATATATTTCGAGTTATACAAAATTAAACGATGATATAGGATGTTGTCAATATGGCCATCTAAGTGTGCTAATAATACAATCACTTTCGAAATCTCGACAAAATTTCTCAATAAATCGATTAAAGCCTTAATTTAAGGCTGTTAAATTTGTAAAATTCTTTATATGAATAAGGTTCTTTAGATTTAAGGTTATTTTTTTTAACTTCCATTAATCTGTTTTGATATAACAACTTATTTTTTATATAAATATATATGTTTCTAACAAAATATTGTGACCTTTTTAAACAAAACCAATTTTTTTACATTAATTTTTGTGGTGGGCATATTACCCTCTCTATTTCTTTTTGGCCCATTATAGTAGTATCGTTACATTTTTATAAATAATATATAATATAATAAATATTTTATAACTTTAAATTGAAAATCTAATGAGCAACACTTTGATGAATATAATTGTACAATTTCAACTCAAAACATTGACTATAATTATTAATGAAGTTATTAAATAAAATATTAATAGGTGGCCATATTATCATCTTCTCCTCTATTATAATTTCGACTCACATAAAACAACAAACTTATGTATTTGTAAAGTATTTTGAGATTTTACGAGAAAAAAAGCAAGAAAATATTTCGATTATACATGGTTTTTCCATCTTTTGACCGTCATATTAAATCCATGTTGAATATTTGAAAAATTGCAACGAGATTTGAAAGAGCAGATAATCTATTCCATGATTTATCCTTATTGCAATGGTCCTGCAAAACATTTTCGCATCTAAAATATGGAATTTTTGGAAAAAATGTCGAAAAATATTGCTCTTTTTTGGAAAAATGGGCCATAATTTTTTTTACTCGCTTTGTAGGTCAATTCTGATGCCGGCATTCAAGAGAGGAAGTTTCAAATTATTGAAAACTCTGTGTCGAGTTTCTTTACTACGACGTCTATGTAACGACGTGTCTTTTCTTTCATAAAGATAGGGAACTTAGAGCTTTTTTTATCTTTAATTACATTATTAATTACGACAGATTTTCATTGATTGATTTAGAATAGATTTAAAATAGATACCAACAAAATTACAAGAATCTGATTGATTTCTCTTTCGTAATCCATTACTTCTCTGAATAAAAAAAAAAAAAAAAAGAATTTCAAGAAGTGATATCATTGTCTATCGTTCTCTCGTTTCCTGTTAGGAAAGTATATTTTATCGTTGGAATATGAAAAAATATCTACGGAGACATCGTGTTTAATAGTTGGAATTTATCGTAATTAATAATGTATTAACGATAGAAGAAACTCTAAGTTCTCTATCGTATAATTATGAACAAAAACGTTTTATTATTAACCATACTGATGATAGTTGACATTAACATTGATCTCCAAATATATTCATCGTCTCTTATCTTTTTTTTCATATAATGGTAAATTAACGAATCGTCTATCACGATTGATTCTGTATACATTCTCTTTTCGTAAGTATCTTATTAGAAAATTACAAAATGCACGAAATATTTATCCACAATATAACACTTTTCGTAAGACAATAGAAAAGTACTCATGCCTGATCTAACGACTTTGTGATAAATTATGCGATGCGATTTCTACCGTAATTATACTTGGAGATCAATGTTAATGTTAACTATCATCAGTATGGTTAACAACAAAGCGTTTTTTTTTCGTAATTATATGATAGAAAACTTAGAATTTCTTCTATCGTTAATACAAAAAGATATGGTACGCCGTTTTACTTTTAAAAAATACTAGACGAGTAAGTCCCAGATACGCACAGTAACAAACGGACACAGACCAAACGGACACAGTAACAAATGCGCACAGACCAAATGTGCACAGTCGCAAACCCATGTGGTGCAGAGAATGCTTTGCACGCACGCGCGCGCACACTCACACATATACACACACGAAGGGGGATGCAAGGGGGGGCTTCGCCCCCCCTCCCGCACCCACCCCGTCGGTAGGGGTGCTCTGTGAATTCGCAACCCATGTGGTAAGTCTGTTGGTTACTGTGTCCGTTTGGTCTGTGCGCATTTGGTCCGTGCGCATTTGGTTCGTGCGCATTTGGTCCGTGCGCATTTGATCCGTGCGCATTTGGTCTGTGCGCATTTGGTCTGTGCGCATTTGTTACTGTGTCCGTTTATTACTGTGCGCATCTGGGACGCTCCATATTAAGACACCACAGACATGTGCTTTGCGGTCACTATTTAACTTTTATTTTTTACTTTTTAAAAATAAATTGTAACAATGATTGTATAGATAACTATCTATGCAAATTTGACAGATGTTAAAATTCAATCACAATGACAGTTACTCTCACAACACGAAGTACCCTGCAAAACCAAGTGTGTAATATAAATGTGTAAGTGTGTAAAATTACACACTTATGTATATGTGTAAAGTTATCATTTATGCGTGTAATTCAGTTTTTTGTGTAACAATAACACACTATGCTGCGTAAAGATAATAAATTTACATATTTGTCCGTATAGCAGTACACGTTTCCATATTTAAATGTGAAAACGTGTACCCCCAAATAATTTAAATGTGTAAAAATACATGCAAAATATAACTTTACACAATTTAAATCAAATAACATACAAAGTGGATGAAAAATGTTCCATTCAGTATAAAAATTTAAAAAATTGCCTTAAGAAAAATATGCTTCAGTTTAATGAATTAACTTTATAACCTCATATCATAGTTTCGTATCCCAGCGCAAATTTGAATTTTTGAAGACCACAGGACAATACTGTATAATGTATACTGCTTGGAGTCATAAATATATTTTAATTTTTTTAACTTTAATCATGCATTTTATATTAAAAAAAACATTTTTTATAATTTTTTAGCAAAATAAAAAAGATTGATTTTGTCTTGATTTTTTTCTTTTTCTTAAACTATCGTTTATTTTTCAACTTTTATTTGTCAAAATAATTACACTTTTTAAACAATAACCAAAATCTATTTTATTGCGATTATAGATCTTTTATCTTTTTAAAACTATTCTATTTTTTCAAATTTATTAAAAACTGATGAAAATACGACAGTTAAAGAAAATTATTTTTGCGATTTTTTCAAACTTTATTTTGTTTAAATTAATTTTTAACGTATTTAATATAAAACCATTTGTTTAATGTAAAAAAGGCGCCAAGTATGTGTGCTTTTTTAAGAAAAAATTACATAAAGAGCGACCGCAAAAATCGCCTATTTTATAGATATCGAATTTTGATATTTTAAATTTTGATGATTTTGAAGATTGATTTGGTGGTAAATGATTGTATATCATTAAACATTCATCCTCTAAATGATTTGAATTGAGCATACCTTTTATTGTTGAGATATGAAGGGTTAAAGTTGATATTATTCACGAATAAAGGTTATTTGTGACGTATACGCCACACACACACACATTTTATACACGTTCAACATAAGATACTTTAAGTTTAATAAAAAAAATCACAGAATATTACTTTTGTTAACAATTTTTCATAGCTCAATAACAATTATGTAATCTGTAAAATATCTTGGTGAAAAAGCTACCACTACTAAAACTATTAGAAGAATCATAGTAAATACCGCAGCATTTCAGAAATTGGTGGTACCTATATTTGAAATATTGTTGTAAGGTTATCGGATTTATAAAATATAAGGCAAGATAAAACCGCGTTAACATAAGATAACGTTAATAAAATACTTCCGTATATATATGTACTCGTTCAGAGACCGCAGAGATAGGTATCCGACATCAGTTAGAAAACATTTTCCTGAAAATCGCAAGTTGACCCGTAGGAAAAAATTATGGAAAAATTACTGCACAAAAAATTGTAACTTTTTGTGCATAAATTTCTGCAGTTTTTACAGATTTTTGTACAAAGTTTTCGCCTTTAGAATTTTTTTGCAGAATATTTTGCAGAATTTTATGTAATATTTTCTGAAGTTTTGTGCCTGCAGAAAAAATTACATAAAATTCTGCAAAATTTTCTGCAGAAAAATTCTGAAGGCGAAAACTTTGTACAAAAATCTGTAAAAACTGCAGAAATTCATGCGCAAAAATATGCAATTTTTTGTTAATTTTTGCATAATTTTTTCCTATGGGGACCTCTAAATGACATTCACAATTTTGACTTAAACGATTTAAAGTCTTCTAGCAGATAAACAAATCTTATTTGAAACATTGTTTTATATGAGAAATAACCTCGAGATTTTTTGTGTTGAACGGATAAAATGGCATACTCTTCATTGGTGTATAGTGACCAATTTAACCCCTCATATCTCAGTAATAAAAGGTATGCTCAATCTGAAATTTTCAGAGGATTGATATTCCATGATGTACAATTATTTACTGCCAAATCGACTCAAACTTTGATGTCCATGAAACGGGCGATTTTAGATCTGTTTTTGCGGTCGCTCTTAAAATAATATTTTATTTACTTTTTCTATAAAAATAATGATAAGTATCAAAATAGTTTGCGTCAATTATAAGAATAAATATTTATACAAATTAAAACATCTACTTTATTATTATTTTTTAGCCTTTATTACTATTCATAATTTAATCTTATAATAATTCTCTTAAGTTTATCTTGAAAAGTAAAATACTATATCATCATTTTTGCTACAGAGCATTTAAAGATGAACTTAAAACAATCTTAAATATAAGATCAGATTATAAATACAAACTTTTTAATATTAACATATTAGTTGCCGTGCGCCCATACAAGATGAAATGAAGAAGATAATAATATAAAGTAGATAAGTAAATATTTTATTACAAATAAATATTTTATTATAACGTATATTTTTCCGAAAAACTTGGTGTTGCTAAACCCTTTCAATAAATAAGTTAATTGCTATTACATTAATCTCTCTCTCTCTCTTTCTCTCTCTCTCTCTCTCTCCCTCTCTCTCTTACGTGCGTGTGTATTCAGTTTATTAGTGTCAAGTTTTTGAAAAAAATATTTTATGTAATAAAATATTTATTTGTAATAAAATATTTATTTATTTGTTTTATATTATTATCTTCTTTATTTCATCCTTGTATGGGCGCAGAGCAGCCAATATTTTAATATTAAAAGATTTGTATTTATAATCTCAGCTTATATTTAAGATTGCCTAAAGTTCATCTTCAAATGCTGCAGTAAAAGAAATGATAATATAGTATTTTAAAAAATAAACTTAAAACAATTATTATAAGATCAAATTATAAATAGTAATAAAGGCTAAAGAATAGTAATAATATTAATAAAGTAGATATTTTAGTTCATATAAATATCCATTTTTACAATTGACGCCAAATATTTTGATATCTATTTGTTTAAAATAATTTTTTCAAATCTCTACATTTAGTTGGATTTTCTTTTATTCTTATTTGATCACGAAAAAGATCTTTTACACTTTTGACATCTGTTTTTACACTATTAAAAAATAAACGCAAACTGCAATTACAGATATTTTTGCAATCTCATGCTGTTGCACTGAAGAAGACTCGAATTGTCAGTCGAAACGTTTGCGTACTTGATGTACATAATTTTGTTTGCGTTTAACATCAGCTTAAAAAAATTTCTTGTACACTTATATCCAGTGTTGACTCTTATTGGCAATCTTTTCTTCAATGTATTATTTAAATTTAAACTTTTATTAATTATTTTCAATTTATTAACATTTTTTTATAAACTGATAAGATAAACCTATAACTCAATATGTTATTAATTTTATTGGCACATTACATTTATTGGTTTTATTACGTACTTATATTACACGAGAGATAACCATTTTCTTATTTTCTTCCGTAAAAAATAATAAATTAATCAATGAGTAATTGCTTAAATCATATAACAGCTAAATCTCAACAATTTTGATATAACAGAAATGGCAGCGCGAAGGAAACTTGCACATCAAGGTTGCGTTCCGAAATTTACTACCAGTACTGAAAATCTATAGTTCATGTCACGTGTACTATAGATTTTCAGTACTGGCAGTAAATTTCGAAATGCAGCCCAAATAGCCGTATAAGGTTGCAGAAGCTTAAAATGTCGAAAAAGTTGCGCGTGAACGGACAAGAAGGGAGTCATGTTCCGCTCCTTGACCCTCCCGGATGACTGTTGAATACTGACAAAAATAGCAGCGTGGCAGCGCTTATAACATCTATGAATACAACGAAGCGAAGAAGAGCCGACAAACTCGACGCGACATTACATTTTTCGATACAAAGAACGAGGAATTATCGTGCGTTTAGCGAGAAAACGAGAATTCCAGTCTTGGATCTAAACATTTCATCAGAGATATTTTTATAGATATGCAAAATAGATGCTTAAATTTATTCAGAATAAAAAATACACATTAGTTGAAATTTTTTCGTCAAAAAATACAACTGGTTTTATTTTAGACATCTATTTGTATTAATAAGTAATAAGCATTTAAAAATAGTTTCTGAAATAGAAATGGTTTTTTATATATATAATAGTATGTATTTTTAAATATTATTTATATATTTGTGTATTAAACTCTTATTTTTTATTACCTATTTTTTTTACTATAATATTTTATAATTTAAATTTTTATTATTATATTTCAACTGAAACTTTTACTTTCTTATACATGATTTATTAATAACCCTAATATGTATTCAAATGTAACTTATATCTTAATTTTAATATTGTTATTTACATTAAAATAAAAAATGAAATAAAAGAATATAGACCGAACATGTGAAAACACAACTGATATAGAATATGCGTTAATCGGTCAAAACCAGATATTTTACTTGTGTGAGTTTATATACCTTTCAAAGTTTCACTGAAATATGCCAAATAGAATTTTCAGTCTTTAAAGCACAGCTATAAGACAAACACTTTAGTAACATTAGTAACATCACGTATTAAATTGATAATCAATTGACAATATTAAGTTGATAATCAATTTAATTATCATTAAAAATTTATTATTATAAAGTATGTCAGAACGGACCAATAAACGAGCTATGTAATTATATCATATAATTGTTTATGAATTTATTAAATGACAAAAATTAAAACAATGATCTCAAAAAAACTAAATGACTGTGGCAAGAAATTCAAATTAATGCATATTATAATGTTTCGAAACATTTATAATATTATAAGTCCTTATCAATCGTGATAAAATACTTAATTAAACCAATATAGAAACAGAAGAACATTAAAATATAAAGTATTAAACGCTAGATAAAACAGTGATCAATAGAAAAAAAATTTGTCACATCCTCCTAATCAGCAAAATGATGTTTAAAACATATTTAAAAAATGTTTCAAAAACATTTTTAAAAATATTTGAAAAAACGTTTAAGTAATGGGATAAGTCCCCTTATTCTCATGAAAAAAACGTGACGGTCGGAGAAATAAAATATAGTTATATGTTATAGTATATACATCGCCCGAAAAGGACGTTCTTTAAAATATGCTGGTTATTAAGAAGAATAATACCATATGCATCGGAAATCGAATTGGCTAAGACCCAACGAGCACACAAAATTTTTTGAACGGTTTTTAAATATTTATTTTTAATCATTTTTACATTATTAGCGTTTATTGTACAAATAATATTTATTTAATATTTATTAAACATTTGTTTTATATTAACTACTTATTTTAAATAATGAATTAAAAAAATATTTATAAAACGTTTATTTAACGTTTATTTGATATTTGTAGATTATTAATTTATCATTAAAAATAATGATTTAAAAAAATTATTTCAGTAATATTTATTTAATATTTATGTAATATTTATTTTACATTAAAAAATTGTTTAAAACAATATTTTAAAAAATATTGATTTAATATTGATTTAATGTTTATGTTACAATAATTAATTATTTAAAATAATGATTTAGGACAAACATTAATATAATATTTAATTGATGTTTTTATAATATTAACTTAACATTTTAATAAATCGTTTATAATAATATTTACATAACACTTATTTAATGTTTATGTAATAATTATTTCACATTATAAAGTTTAAAATATTATTTAAAAAAATATTGGACTCTTGGTTAAGAAGCTTCACTAAATATGCAGCGTAAATCAAGTGTAAAGGAAAAGAATCGATATAATGAGGGTGTTAAAAGCGTATAAATAAAAGAGACACAAGTTGAAATATAGAGACACAAATCGAAATATAAAGAAAGTAGAGATTAAGACAATGTATATTTCACTTATCGAAGCAATATGGCATATTAACAATATTCAAAAATTATAAGAAATGACATCTATCCTTTAGTTTTTCACGAACAGAGCAAAAATAGGTCTTTTTATAAGTTATTCTACATACAGCTATTTTGCATATGTAAAAATCAATAAAAGACTGTAAAATTTTATGTTTAATTATAAAGATATAAGTAACTATACATATTTCCTTCAATAGATGTTATCCTTCTGACAACATCTATTGAAATGATCTATTGAAATATCTATAACAAATATGTATCCATAAACATGGGTTTATTTCGACACAGGAATTTTGGACACAGTAATTTTGTACACAGGAAAAATAAATTCTGGACAAATTACAATTTGGACACAATAAAAATGTACATCGTGCAATTGGACACGTAAAATATGTACACCGAAAAGTTGTACACCGCAAAGTTGTACACCACAAAGTTTTGCGTGGAAAGTTGCAAACCCATGTGGTGCAGAGAATGGTTTGCGTACATACACACACACGCACACGCACACGCACGCACGCACGCACACAGATAGAGTGTCACGAACATTTATACATGTAGATATATGTGTATATATACATATGCGAGCAAGTTGACAAGTGCAAACGCATGTAGTAAACATTAAAATAGCAATTTTCAAAATTTTTTATCTCCGAAACTAGACATAGAAAGGTCGCACAAAGTGTAATTTCTAATTAGGGCTATAAGTACTACAATATATAAAAAATTCAAGGAAATTGACCGAGCTTTTTTCCATATAAATTGTGTGGGGTCCTTTCTTGTGAAAGAACGAAAGTGCAATGTGTTATGGAAAATGTTCTTTGCCCTAAATTTATCGAAATTGTATTAGAAGAAATGCGAAATTGACCTTTTCTTATTTTGATTGATGCAAGTAATAAAAGAAATAAACTTCTTTCCGCTCCGTTCGTTATTTCCCCAAAGAAAAGGGACTGCAACACAAAATCACAGATTTTTATAAAGATGCCGATGAAACCTCTGAAGCAGTAACAAAAAGAATAAAATTATCCATTGAAAAAAATATTTTAGATATAAAAAATGTAGTGGCATATGGAGCCGATGATGCTTCTGTGAACTATGGAAAAAATACTTTTGTATATTAAATTTTTAAGTCAAGCTTAAATAATAATTAAATTAAAGGAAATTGCCATATTTTGCATAATGCAGTTCGGGATGCAATAAAAGCTTTATCATATGATGTGAAAAATTTAGTTGCAAAAGTTTATGCAAAATTTAGCAATAACGTTAAAAATGTAGAAGAATTAAAATTATGTTTTAATTTCGTAGAAATGAAATACGAAAAAGTAATAAGATATTCTCAAATAAGATGGTTATCATTATTTCAAACTGTTGCCCGACTGCTTTCTTCCTGGCCTCCGATAAAAGTGTATTTTAAAAAATTAAGTAAAGAGCATTGTCGTAAAGTAGTTTGGAATTTTGTCAATGAAAATGAACACAAAATTGAGTGCAACTTGAAATATGTTTCATATCCAGAATTATATTTATATTTCGTTCATCATTATATGAAGTTAATGACAAAATTATTGCTGTCAACGGGAAAAATTATTTAACATGCATTCAATTAAATGAAATAATATCTCTAAAACAAAAATTAGAAACGAGAATAAAAGATAAGTTTTCTGAATCTACTGTACATTCTGCACTAAAATATATAATAAAAAAAGATGAATTTATTAATAAAATTACAAAATTTTACAAAAGAACATTAAATTATCTTGAAAAGTGGTATAATTATGATAAATGTATTTATTAAAAAATGGAAATTTTTATTTTAAAAAGTAATAATTTTAATTATGATAATGTTCTAGACGTAGCAACTTTCTTTAATACAATTATTAACAAAGATAAATTATATAATAAAATACACGTTATAAAAAAATTATTATTTTCTGTAAACGACAACATTGATACATTAGATAAAAAATGGAAAAAAATTTATGTTAGTGATGAAAAAGATAATTTGAGTGAATTATTAAAATAGTGCAATGTATTTTATCGATACTGATCGATACTGATTGATACTGATAAATAATAGTTATGTAGAAAGAATTTTTTCTATAATGAATAATGTATAGAGCGATCGAACAAAATCGTTTAAAAGTAGAATCGGTAAAAGGAATCAGTAAAAGGAATCGGAAATTTGTACAAAAATGAATTATAAAATGACTTGCAGAGAATTCGACAAATATATTGTAGCGCTTTTCATGCCGTGCACTCACGCTAGCTCTGCACTCACACGCGCACTCCCGAATACTCGCCCGCGCACGAAAAACGTGTTATTTTGGCAACATGTTACGTTCAGGAATGTGATTTATTAAAAGCACACGTAAAGCGGTAGCACTCGGCTTGACAGCTCCAAAAACCAAAAACCAAAACAAACGAGAAACAACTTCAAATCGAAGCGACAACCGTCAGCTGGCGTCGGCAATCAATATATTGATTTTTTTTGGAATAAGTCTCGCGTTCACACACGCGAGACCGCACGTAACACTTCCCTTCCTCTTTAAAATTGTCGTCCCGACAATTGAGGGGCTCTTCCTGAAGAAAACTCAGCCCGCAGTTTCAGGTTTCCTGATGCCTCCTGCTCTTCCCCAGCTGGCGCCAAGCCCAGGTAGCAAGCCCACGTCATTTTGACGTCCCAAAATGGTCATATCTGGTCATATGTCGTCAAAATAACCATTTTTTTATATGACCTAAAATTGATGTCATGATGACGTCAATTCGAAGTCATATTTCAGTCATGATCTGACGATTATTTTCCCAGACAGCACACATCCAAAATCGGGACATAAAGACGTCATTAAGACGTATTTTAGACACGGTCTAAAGCGGTGTCTATACAATGAGATTTAAGGCGTAAGGCATAAGCATATTATAATAAGCATATTATATTTAACTTTAAGAGAACTTCTTTAAGAAAACATTTAGATATCTTGGAAATAATTTTAAAATGTTCAAATTAACCATTTGAATGCTTCAAAGTCTTAATGCTAAATGGATCGCAATTTCCATCAAATTATAAAGATTATGGAAAAAGTTAAATTTAACAATGAAATTAATAAGTAAATAAGTTAATGCTATTTATTTTTAATGTTTTGCAAAATTTAATTGCTTTTATAAAAAATAATATAATTGCGACAGTTTATAACATATAGGTATATGTAGACAATAACAAGTACCCATATCGATGATTCAAACTGACGTAGCAGATAGAGTACAAGGTTTGTAATCCTAAGGTCCCGGGTTCAAAACCTACCAGCGACAAGTAAGAGTAAAATAAAATAATATAATTTAAATTTAATTAATTAATAAAAATTTGTCTCAAATTTAGTATGTACTGTTGATAAGAATAATTAAAAAAAAAATGAAATTTTTATTTTATTTTTTTATTTTTAGTTGCAGCTTAAAGATATCCGATTTAAGAAATTTTTTAGATATTAGTTTCATGATATCTTTCTGTTCTCAAAAAACGACGCATTGGTTAACATTCACACATTATATGTTATCTTTTAGAAGTCTCTTTATGTTATCATTTTCAGAAACAGGATATCTTTTAGAGATCTTTTTGACAACATATTGTTCACGTCATTCTATGACGTCAAAATACGGTACATTTCATGACGTCAGGAATTTGTGACATTCGACCGTCATTTTAACGTCATAAGGGCGTCATTTCGTGACGTCAAAAATAGTCAGTATATGACCATTTTGGGACGTCAAAATGACGTGAGTTTGCTATCTGGGGGGTTTCCGAGCTGCATCTAACCTAAACTTCCTTAAACTTCTGAATATCCCGTCATCCTCTTTCAGGAAGTGGAAAGCCTTCTGAATGGCCACTTCCATTCTGCAGAGTTTCTCGCTGAGGTCTTCTTGAAGCTGGAATAGTACGCGTTTCTTTTCCTCTTGAAGAGTCATGTGCTCTTCTCTCTTGCTCTTTGGACAAGGGGGGGGATAGGCTACGTAGACCCCTTCAGTCCCAAAAGGACTCCCAAGTCCCCGTCTTGGCATTTGCCCTTCATCTCAAGGAAAAACCACGCTCAAAAATTGTGAGCGAGACGGATTTCAATTAGAAATTTAATCGGCTTTTATCCGAGATGACCTAATTTTCATATGTTTCCTAGCTCTTGCACGAATTTTCTTCAAATTTTCTTTTAAACTATCTATGTACTCGTTCACAGTCCTAAACTCAGTATTCGGAGGACTTCCTATTGATAAATCTAGCGGAAGTTTAAGATCCTTACCTAAATAAAGCTCCGCCGGAGAAATATATTTGGCAAAATAATTGATAATCGTACGATGTTGACGCTCAACTTGACCATCGGATTGAGGATGTAAAGCCGTGGTCCTCGTTTTCCTAATCCCAAGAAGAACCATCAACTCCTTTAATAACTTTGACTCAAAATTTCTTCCTTGATCCATATGAACCTCCTGAGGAACCCCATGACGAGATACGATCTCATTAACAAAAACTTTAGCTATTGTTTTAGCTCTCATGTTTTTAAGAGAAAAAGCCTCTACCCATTTTGTAAAACAGTCTATCACAACCAAAAGAAATCTATTACCAGAAGAAGATTTAGGAAGTGGACCCAGAATGTCCATCTGTAATCTCTCAAAAGGTGAACCCACATTGTAAACTTGTAAGGGGGATTTCCCTTTATTTGAAAAACCTTTTTTTGAAATGCAAAATTTACAAGTTCTATACCAGTCTTCAACATCTTGTTTGCAAGTAGCTTAATAAAAACGCCTGCGCATCTTTTCCAAAGTCTTACTCACTCCAAAATGTCCATCAGAAGCAGCATCATGAACCTCCTTAAGAATCTCCTTAATTCGTTTACGTGGGACAATTAATTGAAATATTCTTAACTTCAAATTAGGTGCAACCCATCTTTTATATAACACTTCATCTTTAAGGACTAAGGCTTCCCAACAAGATCAATAAAGCTGAGCTGAAATGTCCCCTGGCGCTAACTCCGTTCGAGAAGGACGTACTCCTATTTTTTTGCACTGTAAGATCAAAGAAATACTAGAATCCTCCATTTGATCTCTACATCAATCCTTAAGAGTTTCCTTTGTTAAAATAATTCTAGCGACAGTATTTAACGTTTCTTCAGCAAATTTTTTCTCAACCTTTTCACAATAAACATAGCCCTCAGTTTCACGTTCTTGTCTCGAGAGACCATCAGCATTTTTATGTACCACCCCCCTGCGATGCACTATGTCGAAATTGTATTCTTGAAGTTTCTCAAGCCAACGAGCTAAGTCCCTCAAGGTCTCTGAGGGATTAGCTCGTTGGCTTGAGAAACTTCAAGAATACTATTAACAACATCAACCACCTAAGGGAAATATGATCCGTTCGGATAATAAATTTTCGCCCCAACAAATAATGATGAAAAGTTTTTAAAGAGTCGACTATAGCCAAAAGTTCATTCATATTTGTCAAATAGATCTCAGACGGTTGTTGATTGTAATGGTTCATGTTCCGAGTGGCGTGGAACTTGTTCTGGTGTTCCTCAGGGATCTGTTCTCGGTCCCCTACTGTTTTCCCTATACATAAATGACATTAGTGGATGGCTTGCTCACTCGCAACACGTTGTGTTTGCCGATGACACGCAGATCTACATGCAATGTGCTCCTTGCAATCTCTCTCAGGGTTTATTCAGGATCAGAGAGGATGTTTTGGCTGTCTCGAGATTCGCAGCTGCTAACTTCCTGACACTAAACATAGCTAAGTCCAAGATTTTAATTTTTGGTAGTTCCGCGCACATCCGTTCTGTGAATTTTTCATCTCTACCTGAAATAATTATTGACGATACTGTGCTTCCGTACGTCAGTGATGCAAAAAACTTAGGTGTTCATTTTTCCGCGGATCTTTCATGGCGCCTACACGTGCGTCACATTTCACGCAAAGTCTGGGCCACCCTATATAAATTGAAGTACAACCGCAATGCGCTTTCAGTTGATATAAAAGTTAAATTAGTCACCACACTTATATTTCAGCATTTGGACTATTGTTCTCTCGTCTACCATAATCTCACTGATGAACTTAACACTAAGTTACAAAGACTTATTAACAGTAGTATTCGGTTCATTTTCAACTTGCGTCGTGATGAACATATCACTCCGTATCGTCACCGATTAAATTGGCTATCTGTTCGTAATCGCAGGTTGTACTTTTTAGGTATTAAAACCTTCAAGATCTTGAATCTATCTGGCCCATCTTATCTGTTGGAATTGTTTGTCAAATTTGATGAGTTAACCAGACGCTCCTCCAGATTTCCGATCCCGACTTTCCATATTCCTTTGCACTCCACTTCAGCGTTTAGAAATTCTTTCGCTCTTTCTGCCGTGTATTTTTGGCATTCATTGCCACTATCAATAACTTAAGTGTCTTCTCTTCTTACTTTCAAGAAATTGTTGCACTCGCATCTCCTGGAGAGTGAGCGTGAAGTGTAGTGTCATTTAGGCACTACAGAATGTATGTGGTCCGCTCCGCATATTAAATCTCTTATAGCATCATACTGTACTGTAAGTTTGGAGGGCATGCTCTGTTACGCTCCGTTGTTGCTCTGTTATAAGTTTTCATATGTAATATTTTTATATGTGTTTTGTATGTATTAGCCTTGTTATTTCTGTACGATCACTTCAAATTTTAAATAAGTTGCATTTTCAAATTATAAATTTCGTTTCTTAGATTATCACTGAGCGATTGTATTATAATATAAGTTTGTACAAAGTTTTCAATTTTTCATCGATCAGCGAGGTCATACCTTTTTTTAGTCAATCTAATAGCAATACATTAATCTACTTATTTTCCTAAGATTATTTGATTGCCACTCTATGTTTATGAGTGCAAACTCAATTCTACTGATTTATTAGTTGTGCAAGTCAAGTATGTATTCTTACTTTGCCCTAAAGCTTTGCTAGAGCTTAATAAACACATCAATCAATCAATCAATCAATCAATCAAAAAAATCTCTCTCTCTTTCCCTCTTAAGTACTACGTAGTACACAAATACAATAAATATTACCATGTTTAACAACATCTTTAGTTTGTACTATTCTACATTCATTATGTGTAATTTGAATAAAATTTTAACAATTATCATTTCTTTATATTTTTAGTGTTAAACACGATCGAAGAATAAAATTATCAAAAATTATCACTAAAACTGCGATAAATAATCAGCACGATACTTTTTCTTTGAGTGTCGTATCGTGTTTAATGTTAAAAGTGTTAAAAAATAGTAATCTTGTTAAAAAAATTTTATATGACATGTAATGAAACTCAAATAATATTGATTGGAACTGTTGTTAAAAATGACGTTTATCATGTTTCTATAAATACTTTAGAGGGAAAGATATTCTGCTAAATTCGCGAAATACATCTTTTTTTATCTTTGTCTTTTTAATATAAAAATTGTAGCAACGTTCTGCTTTATTTTTATAAAAAAACTCTAGAGGAATTGTAGAGGTGTTAATGAAATTATTTTCTTGATATTAAGTAAGTCACATTTCAAAGCAATACAAAAAATATAAAAATTTTTACAGTTTGTTCTATTGTTACGTTTGAATTTCTGTGTAAAATTTTGAATTCTGAATTCTTTTATTGATTATTGAATTTTTTATTTACTCTTGATTTGTATATAAAATTGAACTTTGTACTTTTTTTTGTAAATCCCACATAAAAGTAGCATTACGAGTTAAATTAAATTTCTTATTAAAATGTAAAATTATATTAAAATGTAAAAAAATATCGCTGCAAAAATTAACTTAAATTCACTTATTCGTTAAAAAGTTATTTATTATTACACAAAAATTATCACACACACACGCACACATGCACACACACACACACACATGTTGTATAAGTGATTATAAGAATAAGTTTTCATTTTCGTTCTTTTATAGTTAGTTTCAAAACATTCACGGTCACAATTTTTTGTTAATTAATAAAAAAAGAATCAGGAGCATACAGTTTTGAATTTTGATAACTTTTAGCTATAGTATTGCAGAATCAAAAACATTCTCAATAAAAGTTGAATCAACTTCACAAATAAAATTTTTGGATTTGTGAAGTTGACTCAAACTACTATAGCTAAAAATTATCAAAATTAAAAACTGTATGCTCCTGATTATTTTTTCATTAATTAACAAAAAATTGTGACCGTGAATGTTTTGAAACTATAAAAAAAAAGATGAAAAGTTATTCTGATGACCTATACAACGTGTGTGTGTGCGTGCGTGCGTGCGTGCGTGCGTGCGTGCGTGTGTGTGGGTGTGTTTATATAACTTACCCAGCTAGCAAAATGACGCTAACTTTGCGCAAAGTTTGTCGCAAACTCGAGCAAACCTTTGCAGCAAAATTACAAGGTGTCGCGTACTCGCGTAAAAAACACGGTCGGGCTCGCGCTGCGCGTTCACTTGGTGCGAACCACTACCGTGTCTGTTAATTGGAAATTTGCAAACACATGTGAACTTTACATTGTTTGCAATGTAAATGGGTTAGCGCGCATTTTTTGCATGGCTTGTGCTAGACAGAGCATACGCTTGTGGCCATTTCGGACGTGGCCATTTCGGATGTGGTCGTTTCAAACATGGGCAAATTAAACTCTGTACAATATTTCCCTTAGCCATTCCGAACGTGGCCACGTTCGAACGTGCCCATTTCGAACGTGATCAAATTCACGCGTGGCCATTTCGGACGTAGCCACTTCGAACGCTCCTTCCACAGATTGTCCAAATTGCGGAAGAGACTACAGAAAATCTTTTGCGGTAAAAATAAAAAGAAAAATATTTGAATGTATGTACAACAAATTTAAACAAAAAATAAAATTTATAAATAAGCATTTCTTATTCATTACAATACTATTTAAATATAAGTTTTTTTTAAATTGCTCCACTCTTTGCAAATGCTCCGCTTTCCTCCTTAAAGTCTTCTTGTAACTTTTTACGCATTTGTAATAAAAAATAGTACGTGTAGTTCGGTTATTGCCTACAAGTGCGGGTATATACACTCGCCTCCGTCTTGTTACACAATGTACTAATTCAACTTCAAAAAATCAGCTGCTAATCGAATAAACAATTGTATCTTTTTTTTTTAACCGATTATTTTCCGTATTGCCTTTGAAAAGAAGTTAGAAAGGAAACAAATCGTACTTTTTTAAATTCATAATAATAATTCAATATAATCCGATCTTTTAAGTTACGTGTAACACATAATTGCATACTTTGCATTTCAGCTCGTTATCGAACTGTAAAATAAGAGACGTGTCCAATTGAGATAGGAAGATATGAGAGCGAGAGATTCCATCGTATATACCCCAGTATCTCTTGGACCCGACACTGATGATGAAGAAACGTTGGTCAACGAGGAAGTCTACAAAAATGGTGATTATTGAAAAATTTCTCTATAAAAACTTTGTATATATTATGTACGAAATTTTCAATATCTACAATCTATTCGTTTAACAAAACATATGTATAGTTGATATAACAGTAATGTAACTTGTTATGTTATTCAGGATAAAAAAGTTATTTTTTAAAAGTAATTTTTTAACTAGTTAATGTTACTTGTTACCATATTAAAAAAGTAACTAGTTACCGTCACTTAAAAAATAACGATTTATTAATCCTTCCGTTATTTTTTTAATGCTAAAACGAGATTAAATAAAAATTTTGTTTATAAAATATTTTTTAATTTAAAATATTAATTGAAGCAATTTATTTTTAACTTGCAAAATCCAAAAATGAAAGAAACAAAATTGTATAATGTGTTGTGAGCGTTTGCTCGTTTTGGGAATTCTTTCCCGTCGGTAGTTGGGATTCGTCCTGCCTGAAGGGTTAGGACCCAAAGGGTGAAGGTTTGGCTCGGTGTATGAGAGAAAAGAAGAAGCTTCTTGCTTGCTTGTTCGTTGTCTTTATTTCCTTTTCTTGCGCTTACAATCAGCTGTGTTGATGTCACGTAACACTCGCGATAATGTTTACGGTATGCGACGATGCTTGGTCGCTGTTGTGATACTCTCCGCTCGGTCACGGCGTGGTCGCGTTTATATATTATGATCTCTGGCGCAATTTCGGGGGCCAGTGACCGGGCGTTGGTAGCTTCCGCGAGGCTAAGCGTTTCGACATCGGAACGCGGTAGCCTTGCGGTTTGATTTTGTAGCGTAGGGCCTATTTGAGTGAGTCCCAGATGCGCACAGTAATAAACGGACACAGCAAGCTGAGTGAAACGGACACAGTGCGAAACGGACACAGACCAAATGCGCACAGAGCGAAACGGACACAGACTAAATGCGCACAGAGCGAAACGGACACAGACCAAATACGCACACTGCACATGCGCACGGACCAAATGCATACACGGAAAGTCGCAAACCCATGTGATGCAGTAAATGCTTTGCACGCACACACACACACACACACACACACGGGGGGGTGCAAAGGGGGCCTTCGGCCCCCCTCCCGCACCCACCCCGTCCAAGTCGCTAACCTATGTGGACTTTACTCTGCTTGCAATGTACATGGATTGCATTTGATCCGTGCGCACGTGCAATGTGCGCATGTTCAGTGTGCGCATTTGGTCCGTGTGCATTTGGTCCGTGCGCATTTGGTCTGTGTCCGTTTCGTACTGTGTCCGTTTCGCTCTGTGCGCATTTGGTCTGTGTCCGTTTGTTACTGTGTCCGTTTGTTACTGTGTCCGTTTATTACTGTGTCCGTTTGGTCTGTGTCCGTTTGTTACTGTGTCCGTTTCACTCAGCCTGCTGTGTCCGTTTATTACTGTGCGCATCTGTAACGCTCCCGCCTATTTCTAGGGCGATACGAACTGCTTCCGATTGCGCTGTTGTAATCTCACGGAAGTTAATTGGGACTTCCGTGAGCGCGGCGGATTCTTGTGCGTCTTTCGAAAGAGGTGCTTCTTGCAACGTCTTTCGAAAGATGCGTGTCGCAATTTTAATAGATATAGTTGTAATCGGCTTACAACAAACGCTTAAAATGTACTCTCTAAATTTTATAGAGTGAAAATACTGCCATTACAGTTTTTCGAGTGATTTTCCACTCCAGTAATAGTTAAAATTTATTATAATAAAGTAAATTTTAACTCAGGAATTGGAAAATTACTTGAAAAATTGTTGTACACTATTTTTAGTCTATGAAATTTAAAGAGTAAATTATAAAATTTTGATTAAAGGAGGAAAAAAATGCGTCGATTTTGGTCCTCAAAGGTAAATAAGAGAAATACTACTTTATGCAGATTTTAACTTTCTAAATATAATAAAATTATTTAAATTAAAAATTCGTAGAGCTTAGAAAACATTTTAAAAATTAAACAATATGATGGATTTATGAAAATTTAGATGTATATAAAAAATTATCGATTTGGAGAGCACAATCTAATGGGGAGGTCCCATTTGCCTACAATCCCGATTGCCTACAGCTTTATTTGCACATAAATTTAGCTGAGCTGCTCGATTGCCTCCATTCCCGATTGCCTACAATCCCGATTGAATACAGTTTCGTTTGCACACACGAAAATAATTAAGGTACAAGAGTAGGATTGCACACATGACATTATTGTATATATGCACATTGCACACATTACATTATTATGCTCATACACATTGCACACATGATATTATTTTGCTCATACACATTGCACACATGACATTATTTCACATATGCACATTGCACATATGATATTAATACGTTCATACACACATTTGCAAACATGACATTATTGGGCACAAACACATTGCACACATGACATTATTGCACACATAAGTTAAAGAAACAATATTAGCACATTGCACACATGATATTAAAACGTCCATACACATTGCACACATGATATTAATACGCTCATGCACATTGCACACGTGTACATTGCACACATAATATTAATACGCTCATACACATTGCACACATGACATTATTACGCACATACACATTGCATTCATGACAATATTGCGCACACGCATATTGCACACATGATATCATTGCGCTTATACACTCTATAAATAAGAGGAAGGGAGTGAATCCCAGATGCGCACAGTGTAAAACGGACATCACCAATAAAATTCTATTTATGCTAACATTAGCTAAAACAGTAATCTGATTGAAACGACGTCTACGCTTGTACTGTACCACATGGGTTTGCGACTTTCTAGGCACCCTTACCGACGGGATGGGTGCGGGAGGGGGGCAAAGCACCCCTTTGCATCCCGCGCGCACGCGCGTGTGTGTGTGTGTGTGCGTGTGTGGCTACAGTGAAGAGGTGTCCACGTTTTGCACTGTTCCACATGAGTTTGCGACTCTCCATGCAAAGATCTTGAGTTCGAAAATTTTTTAGCATTAACAGTTTTTGAGTAATCAATAAGAAAACCATCAGAAAAAATTCCAAATTTTTTCTTGCCTTTAAAAAGGTTTATGGACTTTCATAAAATTTTTCCAGTGATTCCATCATAAAGTTCTTCTAGATAATTTAATTCTCTTCAATTTGACCTTTTTTGAGCCCTGTACGATGATTTTTCGCTGAGTTATCGTCATTCAAAGCAAAAAAGTCATTTGACTTTTGTAATCCATAACTCGGGAAATAATGATCGTACCGAAAATGAAAGGAGGGTTTTAAAAACTACAAAGTATTCTTTACAAGTTTTAGTTATTGGTTTTTGTTAAAAAAATTTTTTTTTACTACGAGAAAGTTAATTGAAAAAGAGGTAAAAAATTGCGTAATTAGGGATATTCGCTTAACTTGGCATAATTTTGCAAATAATGGATAGACTAAGGATATTGGCTGCAACTTTTTAACCTCAAAGTATCCCAAAGAAACCTTAAAAATTTCAGAACGCTGTGATTTTTTTTCATTCTGCTCGGAATAATTGAATTTGTCGTTTTTGCTAAAAATCAATTTAAGGATAACTTTTTCACTTTTTATTCATTTTTTATGTTGAAAATGTTTTTTTAGCAATAATCCATATTTTTTTTTTATAAAAAAATGTTAATTATTGTAAAAAAAATTTTTTATTTATTTATTTTTAATCCTATTCACAATGCTCCACATTCGTAAAAAGAAATTTGTTTGATTTTTTTGACCGCTGTAACTGCTTTAATTTTAAACAATTAAAAAATTAATTGCAAAAGTTGATATACAGTAGAAGCTCCGTATAGCCATGGTCTCGGAGGTTTGTGTCGTGGCATTGAATGAAATTGTGGCACTGCAAAGTAACCCCTCTATCGACAGAGTGGGAAAGAGTGGCGTACACGACGTGAGCAGGCTGCGCGGCGCTGATGCGCGGTAGTGCGCATAGTGGGGGAATAGATTTCCCCTTCGATGAGACAATGAAGAAGGCATTAAGAGGAAATGCAATAAATCGGAAAGTGGCAATGCGGAGCTTCTACTGTACCTCCAATGGATCGCTGTATTTTATCTTGAATTTTTACTGAATTCTTCAGAGTCCAAATCGTTTCCACAAGCTTTCATTAAAACAAAAACAGTTTTTTTAAACTAATCCAAAACTCCTTTCGGGATATTCGAATTCTTCTTTGATGTTAGAAAAAAATTTTTTTCTTCGATATGCCGCGGCGATATTTATCTGCAACTGATGTTACTCGCGTTGTTACTCTTCTTCAAAAGGGTAATAATCAAGTTCAAGTTGCAGCTACTACAGGAGTGAGCCAATCGGTTGTTAGTCGTGCTTATACGCGATTTAACGAGACCCAAAGCTACGAGCGATGTCCGGGTCAAGGTAGGTGACGGATCACTACCGAGCGCGATGACCTGGCTATCGTTCGATGGGTTCATCGAGAACCTACTGTGCATGCACATACGATTGCTCATCAATTTTTAAATCGTCGACAACGTCCTCCCCAACAACACATTTCAGTCTCAACGGTTTGAAGTCGCTTTCGAGAGCAAGGACTACATGCTCGATGCCCAAACCACGTGCCTATGCTTACAGCTAGACATCGTCGAGCCCGATTAGCCTACGCGCATTACTATCGGTATTGAGGTCGTAGACAGTGGGCCACTGTATTATTTACAGATGAATCCCGATTTTGTCTTCATGGCAATAACAGACGCTCTCTCATTTGGCGCCGCCGTGGGGAACGTGATCGTGATAATTTTACGCGGCCAGTCACGGCTTTTAATGGCGGTTCAGTAATGCTATGGGCAGGCGTATCCATGAATAGCAGAACTCCTTTGGTAATCATTCCTGGAACATTGACTGCCGAAACGTACGTCACTGAAATCCTGGAACCACACGTCCTGCTCATGCGTAGACGTGTGGTTCCAGGGGTAATCGTTTCATCCTCATGCAGAATAATGCTCGTCCTCATACCGCAAAGCGTATGAGAAATTTTCTTGACGCCAACAACGTGGTAACTCTCAACAACCCACCTATGAGTCCCGACTTGAACCCCATTGAGCATGTTTATGACATGCTCGGGCATCGATTGCGATAAGACTAACCGCGATTACAAAATCTTCTTCAATTGTTCCAAGCGCTTTTGCAAACTTGGCGAGGAATTCCGCAACGAGACATCCAACGGTGCATAAATATGCGAGACCGCTTAGAATCGGTGATTAGCAATAGAGGCGGCAATACGCGATTTTAAATTGTGATCTGCAGCATACACACACACACATATACAATTTAAGGGTATTTAATGAGTTTGAAGTCGTTTAAATATTGCGGAAGTGACAAGTCGTAGGGTCTCATTATCTTAAAACACACACACACGCACGCACGCACGCACACACATACAATAGCGTAAATCCACCGTGCAACCTCCACATGGTACGCTTTGGATAACGCTAATGCTGGTGGTAAAAAAAAACAGTGCCGGCAAAAAATCGAGTGAGTCCCAGATGCGCACAGTAATAAACGGACACAGCAAGCTGAGTGAAACGGACACAGTAACAAACGGACACAGACCAAACGGTCACAGTAACAAACGGACACAGTGCGAAACGGACACAGTAACAAACGGACACAGACCAAATGCGCACAGAGCGAAACGGACACAGTGCGAAACGGACACAGACCAAATGCGCACAGAGCGAAACGGACACAGTGCGAAACGGACACAGACCGAATGCGTACACTGCACATGCGCACAGACCAAATGCATACACGGAAAGTCGCAAACCCATGTGATGCAGTGAATGCTTTGCACGCGCGCACACACACACACACACACACACACACACACACACACACACACACACACACACACACACGGGGGGGGGGTGCAAGGAGGGCCTTCGGCCTCTCTCCCGCACCCACCCCGTCCAAGTCGCTAACTTATGTGGACTTTACTCTGCTTGCAATGTACATGGATTGCATTTGGTCCGTGCGCACGTGCAGTGTGCGCATGTGCAGTGTGCGCATTTGGTCCGTGTGCATTTGGTCCGTGCGCATTTGGTCTGTGTCCGTTTCGCTCTGTGCGCATTTGGTCTGTGTCCGTTTGTTACTGTGTCCGTTTCGCACTGTGTCCGTTTCGCTCTGTGCGCATTTGGTCTGTGTCCGTTTGTTACTGTGTCCGTTTATTACTGTGTCCGTTTGTTACTGTGTCCGTTTCACTCAGCCTGCTGTGTCCGTTTATTACTGTGCGCATCTGGGACGCTCCCAAAAAATCAAACGAATTTTTTTGGCGATTGTAGAGCATTGTAGATATGGTAAACAAAAATTGAAGAAAAAAATTTTTTTTAGATAAAAAATTTTGTTTATAATAATTAACATTTTCTGATAAAGAAAATATGGATTATTGCTAAAAAAACATTTTCAACATAAAAAAATGAATAAAAAGTGAAACAGTCATCCTTAAATTAATTTTTAGCAAAAATGACAAATTCAATTATTCTGAGCAGAATGAAAAAAAAATCGCAGCGTTTTGAAATTTTTAGGGTTTTTTGGGAATACTTTGAGGTTGAAAAGTTACAGTCAATATCCTTAGTCTATCCATTATTATGCCAAGTTAAGCGAATATCCCTAATTACGCAATTTTTAACCTTTCTTTCAATCAACTTTTTGGTACTAAAAAAATTTTTTTAACAAAAACCAATAACTAGGACTTGTAGAGAATACCTTGCAGTTTTTAAAACTCTCCTTTCATTTTCTGTACGATCATTATTTCCCGAGTTATGGATTACCAAAGTCGAATGACTTTTTTGCTTTGAATGACGATAGCGAAAATAAAACTGATAACTCAGCGAAAAATCATCGTACAGGGCTCAAAAAAGGTCAAATTATAGAGAATTAAATTATCTACAACAGCTTTATGATGGAATCACTAGAAAAATTTTATGGAAGTTTGTGGACCTTTTTAAAGGCAAGAAAAAATTTGGAAAAATTTTTTCCGACGGTTTTCTTATTGATTACTCAAAAACTGTTGATGCTAAAAAATTTCGAATTCAAGATCTGAAAATTAGAAGTTTGAAGCTTTAATTTGTTTTTTTTTTTATTTTTCTCTACGACCATTTTTCTTCGAATTACAGCCTTTTGAAAATCACCTAAAAATTTGGAATTTTTAAAATATCCCTTAATTTCTGTGACTAGTGTATTTATTTTGTGATGTGAATTTGGTAAAAAATGAATGTAGTCCAAATACATGTAATATTAAATAAAAATAGTAATATGTAAGGTAGCTCTAGTACGCGACACCAAATTTTGTTTTTCGCGCCACTTGTGAAGAAATGGCATTGCGTTTGCCGAGGCGCTCGAGTCACCTAATCCGCGACAGCGATTGGGCCTTCCGCCCACGTGATATATTGTACTACGCCTTATTGGCGTAACAGCAGTTTCGTGCACACTATTGGTCGATTGATGCGACACCTAGCTGTGCAGACGACAAGGAAGGAGAAGAAGAGCGCGCGGAGAAAAAACACTCTCTCGGTGTACGGCTGTACGCAAAAAAGACGAGATGTACGCGAGTGTTCGTGCTACCAAATAAAACCAGTATTTTCATTAACTGTGAATTAGTGCTTTCTTCTGCTACGTCGTGGTTGTGTCCAATTCCCTATTCCCCAAGCTATCTATCCTGACATTAAAACCCCGTTACGAGAGTTTTTCTACTCAATCTCCCTCTCGAACGTTCCAGATCTTTCCTTTGGCTTTCCGCGGTTCTTTTAAAATCAGTACCCCCGCCTTACAGCCACGAAATTCAGAAGTGGGATGAAGAAATATAGTTTACAAACCACGTAGCAGTTTGTGCCGTCGTACTAATCATATTCGTTTCGCGAATTCGTAACTTCGCTCAAGTTATAGTCTCTCCGCCATATTGGCTCGTTCGCGCGTGTTGTCTTCGTGCTCCCGCGTTTAGTTCTTCCGCCATTTTGAGTGTGTGCTGGAATTTTCCATAGTCAACGGTTTTTCTTTCTACTGCCGTACTTTTGTTTTACTGTTTGCCGTCGATGTGAACTCGTCGGTGATACCACGTAATAATGGAGTCATTGCGTGTTAAATTAAATAAGTTCTCGCTTTCTGAACTTAAAGAAGAGCTCAAGAAATATGACCTTCCCGAGAAAAATTCTAAGGAAGAGTGTGTTGATGCGATCATGTCGCATTTTGCAGGCTATCAAGGCCCGACGGATAATACATCCGAGTGGAAAAGTATCCAAGGAGACGAGGAAGATCGTCTGTTACAAGAAGGTACTGTACCCGCCGATTCTCAAATACCTCAAGTAGTGATGCGTCATATGATGCAACAAATTGCATTCCTCACGGAACGTGTTTCTCAGCTGTCAACGTTGAACGTAAACCCGACTCAGAATACATCGTCAGATTTGCGTAATCCACTGGCTACGACGAGGAATATCAGTGTCGAGGATCATCAATCACAGTTCTTGTCTGGACATTCAAATGCTTATCGACCTGAGTTTGCAACCGTGCCCCCTGCGCAAGCTGTCTCTCTTCTGGCTTCGCAGATTCCTCATTTTCACGGCTCAGAAGATGATGATGTTGAGCTCTGGCTCAATAAAATTGAAAGGATTGCTACAGTACATGGCGCTAGCAGTAACATCAAATTGTTAGCCGCTACAACCAAGCTGCAAAAAACTGCAAAAGAATGATTCGAGCTAGATGTCGAACTTGTGAATGAATCGTGGGATATTTTTAAAGCTGCCATCGCCCAACGATTTAGACGAAGACTCTCGTATCAAGAGACAATGCAGAAAGTTGAGTCTAGAAAATGGAACTACTCAAAGGAGAGCTTCCAGGACTACGTTACACATAAGATGAAGCTGTTACTCCCTCTTAGACTGCCACCTAGGGAGATAATTCAGTTTCTCATCAGTGGCATTACTAATTTTGTCATTCGGAGCACCGCTGCTTCTCTGAATGTAAACACAGTGGATGAATTCCTAGACAGGATGCATTTTACCATAAAAGCCGCAGGCGCAACGCCAAAACGTTCATCACCTGTTTTGCCAAAAAAGGACAAGTCACGAGACTCCAAGGACTTGCATAATACCAAGGACTCTTCTCAAAAGAAACCATCTTCACCAGTGCTCTCGAAGGATGTGGTGTGTGCCTATTGCAAGGCAAAGGGACATGTTAAATCAGACTGTTACAAGTTGAAGCGCAAAGAGCAGTCTACATCTACGTTAGTGCCCGCTGGTTCACCCTCTCCGGTAGCTGCCGCTGCAGAACTCAAGGCGTCCAGTCCGTCTGCTTCTTCCCAGGAGGATTCACCATTGGTTGGCTGTGTTGATGCAGATTCCCAACGTCAACTCCGGTTAAGTGATCAGATCGTTGAAATTAATTCTTTGAACGGTGTACCGTGTAGTTTACATGCATTGTTAGACACCGGAAGTCCCGTTTCATTTATTCGTGAGTCAATTTATAAGATTTTCTTTGGACAAAACGTTTGTTACAATAGCGCTAACGCTAAGAAATTTCGTACTTTGAACGATTCCAAAATTGAAGTAGTTGATAGTAAAAAGACTCTAGTTGGCTTATCTTCCTCACCGGGGTCATTGTTTCATGTTGATTTTCAAATAATTCAAAATGATAATTGGCCTACACATGTTGTTTTAGGACGTGATTTTTTGAGCTCCAACAAATTAACGCTTGTTTTTAGTCCTTCCGACTTAAAATCGCGTGAGTGTTTAAAACTGATTAATGAAGTAGCTTCCGCCGAAATTTATGAGGAAGATGAGGAAGATCAGTCAATAGTAACGCCCAACAGTGTCAAAACTGATTGCGGTCCAGAAGTAGATTTAAAATTCTGTAATTTAATTAACGAAATTAATTCTGCTCCGGTAGAAAAGGTTTGTGACAATTATAATGTTTCGATCTCTCTTAAGGACACTTCGACGTATGCTTTTGCACCCCGTCGCTTTGCGTACAAAGAAAGGAACGATCTGCGCGAAGTTATTGACGATTTATTGTCAAGAAATATTATTAAAATAAGTACTTCCCCCTACTGTGCTCGAGTGGTGCCCGTGCGCAAGAGGAATGGTCAACTCCGACTCTGTGTTGACTTAAGACCGTTGAACGCTCGAGTTATCAAACAAAAGTACCCGTTTCCCCTAATAGAGGATTGTCTTGCACGATTAGGAGGCAAAAGGATTTTCACTTTGTTGGATTTAAAGGATGGTTTCCATCACATTGACATTCATCCAAATTCTACTAAATACTTTGCTTTTGCGACCCCAGATGGTCAGTATGAATACCTTAAACTCCCTTTTGGTTATTCAGAAGCTCCAGCCGAATTTCAAAAAAGGCTAATTCAGATCCTCCATCCTCTAATTCGCCAAGACAAGCTTCTAGTTTACATCGATGACATTTTGATAGCCACGAATAATGTGGATGAAAATCTGGAAATTTTGTATCAGACCATGCTTCTATTGAAACAATATTCTTTTGAATTGAATTTTTGAAAATGTATTTTTTTAAAACAAAGTATTGAATATCTAGGTTATATGATTTCAGAGCAAGGAATTACTTTAAGCAATAGGCATGTAGAAGCCGTAAAACGGTTTCCGATTCCTACAGATGTACATAAACTTCAACGTTTCTTAGGGCTAGTTAGTTTCTTCAGACGTTTCATACCTAATTTTGCCACAATTGCAAAACCCTTGTATTCATTACTCAAAAAGTCTGTTCCCTTTAACTTTGTTCAAAATTGTTTAAATGCCTTTGATGCTTTGAAAAAGTCTTTGCTTTCTTTTCCTGTTTTAAGGTTATATAATCCAAAAGCTCACACGGAACTCCATACGGATGCGAGTTCAATTGCTATTGCTGCAATCCTATTGCAAAAGCAGGATACAGGTTTTCTGGCCCCAATTGCATACTTTAGTCAGGCCACCAATGATGCCGAAAGTCGGTACCATTCATTCGATCTTGAAATGCTCGCAGTAGTAAAGTCAATTGAAAGGTTTCACATCTATCTATACGGTATAGATTTCACAGTCATTACCGACTGTTATGCAATTGTTTACGCTTTGAATAAAGCTAATCTAAATCCACGTATTGTTCGGTGGTCGATCCGCCTGCAGAATTACACATTCAAAATTGTTCATCGACAAGGTGAAAAGATGGCGCATGTCGATGCTTTGAGTAGAGTCGCTGCTCCCATTGATTCGATGCCATTAGAAAAGGAATTAGAGTATCGCCAATTGGCTGATGCTAACATCGAAGTTCTTGCTAAACGTTTAGAAAATAGCGAACATGAAAAATTTGAATTGCTAGATGGTCTAGTATATAGAAAATTTTCAGACCGGCCTCGTTTTTACGTTCCCGACTCAATGGTTCAAACACTATTGCGCGTTTATCACGAAGATAATGCTCATTGTGGTGTAGAAAAAACACTTCAAGGTTTAATGGTCAATTATTGGTTTCCGTCGATGCGGAAAAAGGTTCAGCAATACATTGAGAATTGTTTAACTTGTTTGATTTCAAATACTTCCTCTCACACAAAGGAAGGCGAAATTCAAATCTATGATACGCCTAAAGTTCCGATGCATACTTTACATGCTGATCATTTTGGACCGTTACAAGTGTCAACATCCGGTCATAAACACATTTTACTTTTGATTGATGCCTTTACCAGATTCACATGGTTGTTCCCGGTAAAGTCCACAACTTCCAAAGAAACAATTAAAAATTTAACGTTAGTTTTCAATACTTTTGGAAATCCAATTGAACTTGTTTCTGATCGAGGAACTGCTTACACCTCATTCGAATTTAAAGAATTCCTAGAAAAGCGTAGTATTAAACATAGGTTGATTGCTGTTGCTGCGCCATGGTCAAACGGCATTTGTGAACGCGTTAACAGATTTTTGAAATCTTCGCTGCGTAAGTTGATTAACGATCAAAAAACATGGTCAGATAAAGTCGAACAGATTCAGAATATCATTAATAATACCTTTCATTCATCTATCAGAAACTCGCCGTCCATGTTACTTCTCGGATATGAGATGAGAAATCAGATTGATTCTCCATTAATTCAAGTTTTAAATGACATTTCAAAATCGACCTTGTCTAACCAGGATTTGTATGATCTCCGTGATAAGAATCGGGATATAGCGTGCCAAGCTTCCGACAAGCTTAAAAATTATAACAAGTTGTATTATGATAAACGTCACAAATCTCCGTCAGTTTATCGAGAAGGAGATTATGTATTTATTCAGGACTCCTCTGTAAAACCAGGAGAAGAGAAGAAATTCAAGGCACCATATAAAGGTCCTTATTTAATTCGTAAGGTTTTAAATAAAAACAGATACGTCGTTACGGACATACCAGGTTTCAATAATGCGCAGAAGCCGTATAATTCAATTTTGTCCCCAGATAGGATAAAACCCTGGGTAAAACCTATTGTTAATTAAATACGTAAAATGATAATTCCAAATCCACGTTATAATCATCACTCAAATCATTTATAAAATAATTCTATTGGTTTTCTTTTAAGTATATTTTTATTAGTTTTTAAGCATATGCGTATAATACTCTTTTCTTGTATTTTGACAGCTCGTACTTGTGTAATCTTAGTATTTAGTTGCGAACCGTCCACTTGGTAATAATTTGTAGTGTTTATTCTTTAAGGTTCAATTTATTTTTAAAAGTCTTATTTGTAGTTTCTCTCAGTGATTATCTGCAGTGTTCGGGTCGAACAGCCAATGCAGGCTGGCCGAGCTGTAAGGTAGCTCTAGTACGCGACACCAAATTTTGTTTTTCGCGCCACTTGTGAAGAAATGGCATTGCGTTTGCCGAGGCGCTCGAGTCACCTAATCCGCGACAGCGATTGGGCCTTCCGCCCACGTGATATATTGTATTACGCCTTATTGGCGTAACAGCAGTTTCGTGCACACTATTGGTCGATTGATGCGACACCTAGCTGTGCAGACGACAAGGAAGGAGAAGAAGAGCGCGCGGAGAAAAAACACTCTCTCGGTGTACGGCTGTACGCAAAAAAGACGAGATGTACGCGAGTGTTCGTGCTACCAAATAAAACCAGTATTTTCATTAACTGTGAATTAGTGCTTTCTTCTGCTACGTCGTGGTTGTGTCCAATTCCCTATTCCCCAAGCTATCTATCCTGACATTAAAACCCCGTTACGAGAGTTTTTCTACTCAATCTCCCTCTCGAACGTTCCAGATCTTTCTTTTGGCTTTCCGCGGTTCTTTTAAAATCAGTACCCCCGCCTTACAAATATTTATTAGAAAAACATAATTATTATGGAATTGTTCGATTAAAAAAATATTAATTACCAAAAAATTTATTAAAAAATAATTGTTTAATCTATTAAAGCCCATGCCTAACACAACCGTAATAACACAAAACTAATTATGAGATGTATATCATGAGTTAAAAAAAGTTTTTCTTACTGCAAAACTTAATTGTTTAAACATTAATTGCTTAAACAAATTATTAATAAATATTATGTTTGAAAAATTGACATATGGAAACTTTTTAACAATTTGTTTATAAGAATTTTACGCGTAAACATAGCATCGAATCAAAAAATTACAAATACAAAAGTTTTTTATTTTTTAACGTAGAATAGAATAGCACTTTTAATTTTTCAAATATAACATTTTTTAACAATTTGTTCAAACAATTATTGCTTAAACAATTCAATTTTGCCAAAAGAAAAAACACAGGTAACTTTTTTTTCACACTGAACCAAAACTGTACATAAATTCCAATGAAATATTTATTCTACTAATGAAAAATTTATTAAAATTGGTCTAATAAATTATTTTATTATCATGATGTTTTATTTATTGTAATAAAGAATAATTCATTATATTAATAAATTTATGTATGACTAATGAAAATGTTTAATGTAATATTTATACTATTAACAAAATGTTCATTGTATCAATGAATTTTAGTCAATAAACGTCATACATTGATACCATGAAGAATATTTTTTTCAGTGCACCTATTCTATGAATTCCGTAGTTAGTTTAGTGTTATCACGACTGTGTTAGACATGGGCCTTAATAGGTTAATTTGTAATGCTACGATGAAGCGTCGGTGAAGCGTCACATCGCCTACCTGCTTTTCTGTATAGTTTATGTTTTTATATATAAATTGTAATATATATAAGTACTGTATGCGTAAATGATACTTAATGAACAAAAAATAACTTTTATTTACTTCAAATTTGGAACTTTTCCTTTTTTTGTTACATTTCCTACACACTGGGTAACGCTAACCAACACATACACTTTTGATGCTCCTACTTCTGATGTTTTCGGAACACTAACAACGCCCAAAGAGGAGTAAGCAGAGCACAATTCTAACTTTTTTCTCCCTTCAGTCCCAGGGCCTCCTTACTAAATATTTTTAAGTAGCAGGCGTTTCAAAATCGCCCTGGGTTACCGTAACCCAGTGTGTAGGCAGAGGGTTAATCAAAATGTAAAAATAAATAAAAGAAAATTTAAATACAAGAAAAATTTCAAAAATTAAAAGAAAATAATGTACAAAAAATTAAGGACTTCCCTTTCCGGTGACTTAGTAGATGGCAGGTGTGAGAGAAGTGTACTGATATGTGTTGGAATGAGGTAGTTAAGTGGGAAGGAGGGAATGGTAGAAGAGCAGAGGAGAGAACTAGGGCGAAGGATAGATGTGGATGAGGGAAAGTTTTTTGAGAAAAGATGTTATATATACAGGGTAAGAATTGAAGGAAAAGAGAAACGTCGGTTGAAAAGTTTAGAGTGGACGCGGAGTATAAAGAAGGCATAGAGAGAAGAGCATGCGAGCGAGGTGAATAGGTAGGACGAAAGCAGCGCCGTGAGTAGATGGACGGAAAAGCGTGAGGTAGGCGGGTGTGTTAGTCAGGATAGGAGAGTGATAGTTAGTCGGAATAGGGATAGAGAGACATGGAGGCAGTGAAGGATAAAGAGGTGGAGAGGAAGGGAGAGGAGGTTATGAAAAGAGAGAGGCCATCAAAGGTTTTGGAAAGGCTCGTAAGGGAAAGGCCGAATAGTATGAGTGTAGAGGAGCTATTTAACAAGTAAAATGGAAGGATAGGAAGCAGGAATAGTGCCGGGATATTTGGTAGGTGAGGTGCCGTAAAGGGACAAGTTAGAAGGGGGATGGGGAGTAAATATAAATGGATGATTGTGGAGATGTGGAGTAAAAGATATGGTGCGGTAGAAACGGAGATCCATTGATGAAATATAAATTAATTAAAAAATTTAATTCTTTAATTAAGAAACAACAAAATATATATAAAAACTTTTTTAACAACAAAAAAAGATGATTAATTAACATAAACAAATCCCTGACAAGATTCTTGACTTTCTCAGTTTAGGGGAAAAATTTAGTTTACCGATTAATCAGTCCGACAAGAAAGACCCTCTTAAATAGTTCTTGAAACTATCAAAAGCGTTGAGACTAACACACATAAATTCTATCCTAAAGCTATCGATGATATTAGAAATGTGTTTGCTGATTCTCTTCACTCGTTTTTAAACAAATAAAAACACACAACATATATAAATAGATATTTATTAAATGCGTATAATGACTAGAAACGATTTTTAAATGTTAACAATGATATCCTTGTTACAAAAGCCGATACAGTTCAGACTACGGTAATCATAGACAAACGTGAATACATTAACAAAATGAAAACTCTCCTTAATGATAAAACTACTTATCGTATTTTGAAAGAAGACCGATAAATCAACTTACTTCCAAAATTAACAGCTTTATCAAATGTTGGCGTGACAATGATATTATTGACTTCCAAACTTACAAGTTTCTCAATACTACCAATGGTAATTTGCCTCGTTACTACGGTTTGCCAAAAATACACAAAGATGGTTTTCCTTTCAGAATCATTGTTTCGGCAATCGATAGCCCCGTCCATATAATTTAGCCAGATTTTTACATGACACCCTACAACATTCTGTAAAAAGACCAGAATCATTTATACGTGACAGCTGGTCGTTTGTCAAAGCTACCAAGAATTTTACCATAAGTTCTACAGTTAGAATCGTTAGTGTCGTTAGATGTCGAGTCACTTTCCACCAACATTCCGAAAGAACTCGTCTTCAAGGCCATAACCAAACGGTGGATCCTTATTCCTGAAACCACAAAATTAAGTTTGGCTCAACTTTTACATGCAATTGACCTCATTTTGAATTGCACGAACTTTAGTTTTGATGGACAACACTACGGGCAAATTTTCGGCAGTCCTATGGGATCACCGGTGTCTCCCATTTTAGCGGATTTAGTTCTGGATGATCGTGAGGATAAATGTTTAATAAATTGAGTTTCCGACCTATGGCGTTTTTTTAGATATGTGGATGACATTTTCGCGATACTGCCGAACACGTAAATAAACCGCGTCCTTGATGTGTTCAATAATTTAATGGATTTGCGAATTTTTAATAAAATTCTTACATGCTTCGGGAGATTTGAGAAACAATTATGATAGCGTAACGTGTTTAAAATCATATTTCCTTGTACATGATTAATACCACTTTCTATAAAACACGTTGCAAGTTTTTCGATGAATGTACCCTAAGAGTTGACGGAAAATCAGCAGAAAGTCGACTTTTAGAAGTCAGCTTTCAGTCGACTTTTAAAATGACGAAAAGTCAACGAAAAGTCGACTTTTATAAGTCAATTTTAGTACTTTCAATCAATCATTCAAAATAATGTACTATCCAGTGCTATTGCTCTATCTGCGTCCTTGATCATTAGACGTAAAAGATTTTGTGTTTGGGCCGACAAGAAAAAAAGGATCGACATCGTTACTAATCCATCAGAAAACGAAACGTCTGCCAAATTATATAATATTTATTGAGTTATCGTAAATCGCAGATGATTTAGGAAAAGAATATCACCACCATAATAATTTGTTTGAAACAGGAGGTTCAGAATCGCAATGATAAAGCAGCAAAGTACATCTATTTCTCTGATCAAAAAGTTTCAATAATTCCCGAAAACTTTTCCTCATATTTGACAGGACGAGTTAAACATCTACTCATAACCTTGAAAATATACTTCCATCCAAAATTTCTGCGTTTTCGATCTGGGGCTCTATTCTGTACCGGCTACCGACAACTATATCGGTGCATGTCGTTGTGCAGGCTTTTTGCCATATAAAATATCTACGCAACGACACCGATAGTTGTCGGTAGGCAGTACAGAATAGATCCCCTGCATAGAAAGTGACTAAAATCTGACGTTTAAAGTTGACGGAAAGTCAACTTTTCGTTATGACGGGAAGTCGACTTTTAGTCGATGTTTTTTGGGTCATTCGCCGATTATAAGTCGACTTAAAGTCGACTTTTGTCCTTAAAAAAGTCGACTTCAGGCCAAGTCAAGTTTCGATGAAGTCGACTTTAAGTCGACTTTTTGCTCTTAGGGTAGATGCATAGTCTACGTTATTTTCATATTCGTTGTACCAGGTATGTAAATATGAAACCGGAATTTTTGTATAGAAAATACACGTTTATTGTATGAAAATGATAAAAAATATTTTATTCGAAGTATTGCCCATCGCTAGCTATACATTTTTCCCATCTTTCTGACAATTTGTGGATGCCACGCCAAAAAAACTGTTCTTCTTTTGAGGCAAATCGGTCATCGATCCATTTTCGTATATTTTCACTTTGTATTCCCTTTTTTGATATTCTGGTCGTTTTTCACGCAAAGCTTGATTCAAATCGATCATTTGTTGTCGAGAGCGTTCAGTATTAACGGTTTCGCCAGGTTTTAGCAGCTCATAATAGATCACACTTTTCTGATCCCACCAAACACAGAGCATTGTCTTCCGTCCATAGCAATTTGGCCTTGCAGTCGATGTGGGTGGTTTGCCTGGAATTACCCATGATCTTTTACGATTAGGATTCTCAAAATATATCCACTTTTCATCGCCAGTCTCAATTCGATGGAGAAATGACTTTTTTTTGTATCTGGCAAGCAGCATTTCGCAAGTGGTTTTTCGGTTTTCTTGCTGTCTTTCATTTAGTTCATGTGAAACTCATGTTCTCATCTTCTGGATCTTTCTCATGGTTTTCAAACATATAGAGACGGCTTCTCGTGTCACATTTAATTCATCCGCGAGTTATCGTTGCGTTTGAGTGTCATCCTTATCCAATGCTTGCAATTCGCTTCGAACTTTCTCGGTAGTCTTCCACGTTCTTTGTTTCTCACGTCAAAATCACTTTTGAATTTTTTAAACCACTCAAAGCACTGTGATTTACCGAGAGCATGCTCACCGTAAGCTTCAACAAGCATTCGATGCGATTCTGCAGCAGTTTTCTTCAAATGGTAACAAAAAATCGATGCTGTCCGTAAATCGTAGTTTCCAGGCACAAAATTCGACATGTTCAACGCTATTAAAAACTATGCTGTTGTATGATACTTGTATTGTTGTAAGTTGAAAATCTTTATCAGATGTCACAAGAAGAAAATGGCGCCAATGATGCGGTTTGACGGTAACTACATAGGCCGTAAATTTTGATATCGCCGATTCCGCCGCCGTCACTATTGAAATTTTCGGCGTACGCCGCCGCCGCCGCTAAAAATTAATATTGCGCGCTGAATTTATGCCTACTCTACAATGTATGTTTTCTTATTTTTCTCTAACAATAAGATCAACTGTGATTGGCTAGATTTCTTACCTAGACCAAAGACTAACAACTTATTGTAGACGAGGCTTAAGTCTCGTCTACAGAAGTCGCAAGCAGCCAGTTGTGACTTGCGACAGCCAAGGATTGTCGAGCTTTAACTAGAAACTAGGTGCTCATTAGCTGTCGCAAGTCGCAATTGGCTGCTGGCGATTTCTGTAAACAAGGCTTAAGGGTTATTGTATTTTCTACAGTCTTTGGATGAACATGTGTGGACATGTTCTTGATTGGAATTTTTAAATGTGGCTGACACAATCGGCCGATTTTTTGTTATCTCCATTCAACTTTTACGTTCTACATTTTTGTGCTTTATATCGTTTTTATCTCGTTTTTGTCTTGCGGATGTATTGTCCCAGTATTCTTTTTTTTATCCCTTGGTCGTTGGTCCCTTGGCTCTAGTTGGCCCCCAGTTTCCTGTGAAAGAGACGGATGCTATAATATATTAAAGAAGAAGAAGAAGATTGAATTTTCACGATTTGTATTATTATTAAACTACAACTTTGTGACTAAAGAAGAAAATGTCTACAAAAAAGAAAGTTAATGAGTCAGATCAAATTAATAATGAACTGGAAGAAAATAGAAATCTTGTAGTGAGTATTGAGAATACCACTTGTACTCGAAGTGTCGCCAGAGAACATTTTGGCATGCTTAAAGATGATGAAAAATATATTGTAGTTGATAAATTCCGCGTATATTGTAAAATATGTTTTATGGATCTTGATGGACGAAAAATATATAGATACAAAGAAAGTGGAAATTTACTGGCCCATTTGACAGAAAAACATAACATCAAATCAACACATTTGTCAAATAAAAAAGCCAATATTAGAAGATTCTTTCAATCTCATTTACAAGCTAATAAATCGTCCACATCTTCGAAAAATATTAACAAAAAAAAGAACTAAGTGACAGCATAATTATCTGGTTTTGTAGAGATCTCATCCCATTTTTAAAACTTTAAAAGATGGACTAAAAGATTTTTTAACAATACATGGTGTTATACGAAATGAATCTGATCTGCCACACCCAAGTACATTATCTCGCAATTCGCTCTCAAGAGTACTTAATGACTGCGTACTTGCTGTAAAAGCAAAAATAAATGAAGATAACCCAAATGCAATCGTACTAACCGTGGATGCATGTACTGACAATTATTGTTATATTCCATATATGACTTTCACTTTACATTGGATATCGCCCACAGAAATGCAGTTGGAGTCATGTACGCTACAAACAAGCTTCTTACCACATACACACACATACTGCAAATAACATTATTGCAGTATTGAAAAAAGCACTAACACAATTTAACTTAAACGATAAAGTTATAACTCTTGTAACTGATGGAGGAACAAATATGATAAAAGCCGCAAGAGATATGAAATATGACAGGGTACCTTGTATTGCACACGGACTTCACAATCTAGTGACAGTAGACACTCTTTCTAAATTACCAGAAGTTCATGGTCTTATAATTAAAGCTAGAAGTATTATATTATAAAAATTCTTGCTTTCAAAACCTTCGATATTGAAAAAACAAAAGAATTATCTGAGCAAGAGGACATTAATAGGATATTCGATGCTGAGAATCTAGAAGAGATTTTAGAAGCTGATGTAAGATTTAATTTTATACTTTCCCAAAGTAATGAGCATTTATATGCGCAGAGTTGTTTTGCATTTGCGATATTTTCGACAGGACTACATAAAGATGTATCAACCAGATGGAATAATACATTAGAGATGTTGTCAAGTTTACTTAAAAATAAAGGTAAACTAAGAGTTATGTGCAATACAAAATTTGTATCTAATTTGAATATAATTACATAAAATATTACTGTAAATTTTTCTATTTTTACTATAAAATTTATATTTAAATTAATAACGTTTTATTAATTACATTTTATTAGTTTTGTGTTAATAAATTTTAATTTAAATATTATTTTTTAAAAGTAATAATACGCTTCTTGGAAATGATTAGACGTTATGATTCAATTCCTACAGACAATGAATGGCAAGAGATGGAAGATATAGCAAACTGTTTAACAAGCATTAAAACAGCAACAGAAATTTTTTCTGGAGTAGAATATCCAACAATCAACCTTGCACTTTTATTTAGGTTTGTAAGATATTTTTGAATGAATATTTTTAAGAAATTCAAAATTAAGGGTAATATTATAAAATGTGTGTTAGTAAATGCATCAAATTCATGCAGCTTTTGTATTTTTACATTATAAATTTATTTTATATAATAAATTTGAAAGGAATTTCTATACCGCTACTTTAATTCCTTCTTTAACCTTTCCAGGGCAGAAATTGAGAGTAACATGTGTATAAATGAAGATGATTCATCTATTGTAAAAGAACTTAAAAATACTATTTTTCAGAATCTAAAAAAGCGATTTCCAATTCACGAAACTTATGTCTGTGTAGCACTTTTAGATCCAACTTTTCAAAATGTTAAAGGTGTTACAGAATATCTCGCAGAGAAATAACAATCTTCTGAGGAATTTTTAATGCCCAGATAGCACACGGATGTTTTTAGGTTATATATAATATATAGTTAACTTATATTTTTATAAATAAATATAAGGTTTTACAATTTTTTAGAATCATTTTTACATATGCGCGCGAAATAGCATGTAGAATAACTTATTAAAAAAACTGTTTTTGCGCCGTTCGGATAAAATAAAATAAAAAAATTATTTAATTTCATCTTTTATAATTTTTTAGTATTGTTAATATGCCATATTGTTTCAATAAGTACAGACATCCAATCTGACTTTGAAGTCAACATTTTTACACATTTGATTTTGCAATACATTTTAGAAATACGTACGGTATTCAAAAATTTCTCACTTGCTATATTAATTTACCCGTCTTTTTCAAAAATTACTGTACGTCCAGAATGTCCCTGAATACTATTTTAGGATGTCCTGAGGACTCTCTTAGGACGTCCTAAGGACTGTCTTAGGATATCCTGAGGATTGTTTTAGAATGTCCTGAGGATGTCCTGAGGACTTTCAGGATATCATATTCTTAGAATATTCTGTGCTATCTAAAATGTCTGGTATTTATACAGTCATTATATTGAAGTTTATCTTCAGACATTTTGTAGCTAATGAAACTCTTTATACAATATTTTAAGAATAACGTTTTCAGCTAGAATACATATATCCTCAGGACATCCCAAGGATGTCCTCAAGACATGAGTAAAATTTTAATTTATATTAATACTATTACAGAATCTAACATTTTAAACTTACTTTAGAAGTCAAATTTATACATAAAATATTTATATAAAATATTTACAATAATACAACTATTATATCCTAACAAGATCCCAGAACATCCCGGGACATATTCTGGATGATCCTGAGGACGTCCTGTGCTATCTGGGTACATGATCCATAAAATGGTTCCTTTGAATATTAGGAATGAAGAGGTTAGCTTGTTTTTTCATATTATTTATTTACTAAGCAACGTTTTAAAGTAAATAGTGTTTAAATAATATTTTTGTTACTGAAACTTTAAGTGATATTGTTATATTGTTGGATAAAATAAGACATATACCCAATGAACAATATGTTGTCAAAAAGATCTCTGAAAAATACTTTGTTTCTGAAAATGATAACATAAAGAGACTTTTAAAAGATAACATAATGATGTCAGAATGTTAACCAATGCGCCGTTTTTTGAGAACAGAAGAATATCATAAAACTGATATTTAAAAGATTTCTTAAATCGGATATTTTTAAATTGCAACTAGAAATAAGAAGATAAAATAAAGTTTCATTTCTTTAAAATTATTTTTATTAACAGTACATACTAAATTTAGGACAAATTTTTATTAATTAATTAACTTTAAATTATATTATTTTATTTTATTCTTACTTGTCGCTGGTAGGCTTTTTGAACCAGGGTCCTTAGGATTACAAACCTTGTACTCTATCTGCTATGCCAATTTGACTAATCGATATGAATACTTGTTATTGTCTACATATATCTATATGTTATAAACTGACGCAATTATATTATTTTTTATAAAAGCAAGTAAATTTTGCAAAACATTAAAAATAAATAGAATTTATTTATTTATTTATTTATTTTATTGTTAAATTTACCTTTTTCCATAACCTTAATAATTTGATGGAAATTGTGATCTATTTGGAAACTAATACTTTAAATATATTATATTTAAAAAATATTAAAAAATAAAAAATAAAAAATAATATTACAAAAATATTACGTAAATATTACAGTAATACATTTGTGATATATTACCATTATATGTAATCCATTTCGACGGACATTTTAATACTGTAGTAATACTTTTGTAATATTTCTGCAATATTTATACTATATTTTACAGTAATATTGTAATGAAAAAATAATATTTCTGTAATGTTACCGTAATATTCCGTACTATGTGAGTTATTCTTATATCTTTAAGGGTCAGTTTTATCATCTCCGGTTTTACCATCTTAACCGACCGATTATTTCATCGGAATTGACCAATCGCATTTGTTAATTTTACTTAACGACAAATACGGTTGGTTAAGGAATAATCCAAGGTTCCAATGGAATAATCGGTTGGTTAAGGTAATCGAAGATGGTGAAACCGGCCTTAACGCCTTTTTCTCGAGACTGTCTAAAACGAGTGAGTCCCAGATGCGCACAGTAATAAACGGACACAGTCGCGAACCCATGTAGTGCAGAGAATGCTTTGCACACACACACACACACACACACACACACACACACACACACACACACACACACACACACACACACACACACACACACACACACAGGAGGGGGGGTGCAAGAGGGCTTCGCCCTCCCCCCGTCCCGCACACACCCCGTCGGTAGGGATGCCCTGAGAAGTTGCAACTATGTGGTAAGTTCGTGCGCATTTGGTCCGTGCGCATTTGGTCCGTGTGCATTTGGTCCGTGCGCATTTGGTATGTGTTCGTTTGTTACTGTGTCCGTTTGTTACTGTGTCCGTTTAATACTGTGTCCGTTTAATACTGTGTCCGTTTATTACTGTGTCCGTTTTGTCTGTGCGCATTTGGTCTGTGCGCATTTGGTCTGTGTCCGTTTGTTACTGTGTCTGTTTATTACTGTGTCCGTTTTGTCTGTGCGCATTTGGTCTGTGTCCGTTTGTTACTGTGTCCGTTTGGTCTGTGTCCGTTTTGCACTGTGTCCGTTTGTTACTGTGTCCGTTTGGTATGTGTCTGTTTGTTACTGTGTCCGTTTCACTCAGCCTGCTGTGTCCGTTTATTACTGTGCGCATCTGGGACGCTCCCTCTAAAACCATCATTAAACAAAGCAATAAGTACAAACCAATAATAACTAATAATATTACTAATCTATTATTTATGTATATTATTAAGAAAAAAGTTACAAAAGACGATTTTGTAATTAATCGGCTAGCTTATTGGTATGATATTTCACGTTGATTATCCATCGCTAATACGAATAGTTATCCCAATATTAAGCTTAATAATTTTGATACAATGTTTCTTATCAAACCTTTAATTTCAGTAACAATTTCAAATAATATCATTAACAAAACATTGTTAATTTATATACGAATAAATTAATTATATTATTGAAATTATAGTTTTTAAACGTATAAAGTTTTGTATGTAATATGTGCTGCACTAGGTCCAACGGCAAACAAATCCGACAAGGCTTGCCACTTTTATGCTTCAACACATTTGGCTATCTGGGATTATATTATTTATGACAAGCCTTGTCAGCAAAAGCTAAGCTTTTTGGGAACACACCTTGTTGCAATTTTGCTGCAAAGGTTTGCTCGAGTTTGTTGAAAACTTTGCACAAAATTTGCGTCATTTTCTAGCTGGAAGTGTATTTAATAACTCGGTGTATACATGTGTATGTGTATGTACACACACACACACACACACACACACACACACACACACACACACACACACACGCGCGCGCGCGCGCGCGACATACACATATACAAATAATATATAATTATAATATTTTATTTGGAATATTTGTTCTTTTGTAAAATTTTATATAGGTATTTAATTTTATATAAATCCCTGCATAAAACATCAGATTGAAAAGAATTAAAAAATATTGACATTTCGTAAAAAGTAGAATTCAACAAAATTCAGAAGGTATTTAATTGAACATTGCTATTGAAAGTTAGCAAACCCCCCAGGTAGCAAGCCTACGTCATTTTGACGTCCCAAAATGGTCATATCTGGTCATATGTCGTCAAAATAACCATTTTTTTACATGACCTAAAATTGACGTCATGATGTGACGTCATTTCGCAGTCATATTTCAGTCATGATCTAACGATTATTTTCCCAGACAGCACGCATCCAAAATCGGGACATAAAGATGTCATTAAGACGTATTTTAAACACGGTTTAAAGCAGTGTCTACAATGAGATTTAAGGCGTAAGGCATAACCCTTACGAAAAAAACACTAAAAATAACACTTAAAAAAATACTCAAGTTGAGTATAATTTGGGACAAGGGGTAAACACTCAATTTAGTGTAAACACTCAACTTGAGTGTTCGCTCTTTAATTTATTTTTAATTAGAGTGTTATTACTCTCAACTTGAATGTTCACCATCTAATTGAGTGTTAATTTCAATGTTAATCCTAAATTTAAGAATAACACTGAAATTAACACTCAATTAGATGGCAAACATCAAAGTTGAAAGTAATACTCAAATTAATACTCAAAGCCAGCTGAACACTCTATAGTTGAATGTTTATTTTAGATATTCGTTTTGTGTCCATTTCTACCAATGCAGATTAATTTTAATCTCGGTTGAACTTGCTTTTCTTGCTTTTATTTTTATTTAACATTTTCTAATCCAATGTTTGAGAGTGCGCACTCAATATTAAGTGTATACCTTCAACTGATAGATGTTGAGTGTACGTTTCAGTGTTCACACTTTATATTGGAAGTATACTCATTTATTGAGTGTCATATCCAAATGTTGAGAGTATACTTTCAAATATTCAATATTTAAATTCAAACTTTAATATGAACACTCAATCATTGGGTGTACACACTCAATGTTCGAGTATAAACACTCAATCTTTAGTGTAAATACTCAAGATTTGAGCGTATACACCTAAATTTGGGAGTAAACTCCCAAAATCGAGTATTAACACTCAATTTTGAGTGTAAACTCTCAAAATTAGAGTGTTTTTTCCGTAAGGGAAGCATAATATATAAGCATATTATATTTAACTTTAAGAGAACTTTTTTAAGAAAACATTTAGATATCTTGGAAATGATGTCAAAATGGTAACATTTATCAGAGACTAAGAGCGGTCTTTGAGATATCTCATTGAAGAATTTCATTTAAGTTTCTTGAAAATGTTATCCTTTATTATTAAGGTTATGGAAAAATATAAATTTAACAATGAAATTAGTAAGTAAATAAATTTATGCTATTTATTTTTAATATGTTTTGCAAAATTTAATTGCTTTTATAAAAAATAATATAATTGCGTCAGTTTATAACACATAGGTATATGTAGACAATAACAAGTACCCATATCGATGATTCAAACTGGCGTAGCAGATTGAGTACAAGGTTCGTAATCCTAAGGTCCCGAGTTCAAACCTACCAGCGGCAAGTAAGAAGAAAATAAAATAATATAATTTAAATTTAATTAATTAATAAAAATTTTTCCTAAATTTAGTATGTGCTGTTGATAAAAATAATTTAAAAAAAATGAAATTTTTATTTTATTTTATTTTTCTTTAGTTGCAGTATAAAGATATCCGATTTAAGAAATCTTTTAGATATCAGTTTCATGATATCTTTCCGTTCTCAAAAAACGACGCATTGATTAACATTCTGACATTATATGTTATCTTTTAAAAGTCTCTTTATGTTATTATTTTCAGAAACAGGATATCTTTTAGAGATCTTTTTGACAACATATTGTTCACGTCATTCCATGACGTCAAAATACGGTACATTTCATGTCGTCAGGAATTTGTGACAATCGACCGTCATTTTAACGTCATAAGAGCGTCATTTCGTGACGTCAAGAATAGTCAGTAAATGACCATTTTGGGACGTCAAAATGACGTGAGCTTGCTACCTGGGCCATGGTAATACAATGTTTCTGCAATATTGCATTGCAATCCGCAAGATTGCAACGTTTTTGCAATGTTGAAATGCTTTGTGCTGTATATTCAACAAATGTCGGTTTGATATTTGTCGCTACATATGTTACATAATAGCTTTTATCGATATTTTTCGACCGATTTTCGACACCATTAACGACATCGATATTCTGTAACTCTTAACGACAATTCAGTATCGTTGCGCAGCTTTTTTTGTTATTTATAGTATGTGTGCAACGACAATGTAATCAAGGTCTCTAGATGAACGACTAGAGTGGAAGAAAGGGCCCTTTCTTCCACTCTAGTACAAAGCCGGCTTTGCATGAGCGTCATTTTGGGACCATAAAGTGTATGTGTAGTGTTTGCTGTACGATAAGAGTGAATGAATAGTAGTAAATGTGGAATGTGGGGAAGATGGAATTGATACATTGGCCCCGGCTATTTTTGAGCCAAATGACTAAATATGAGTGAAAAGACCTTCCTTCTCCTCCCGTCGTTCATCTACAGAGCCCCAATTCTGTACCGCATCAGTACCGCATACCGACAACTATCGGTGTCGCAGGTTTTATGCCATGTAAAATATCTGCGCAACGACACCGATACTTGTCGGTAGGCGGTACAGAATTGAGCCCCAGGCCTTGAATGTAACGATATCAACACTGTCATTCAAAGTTATGCAAGGTCTACAATGGCAGTAGTAGTAAAAACTAACCAATTATAGTCGAGTGCGAGAAGAATAATCGAATATAATTGATCAATTCTTATGGTTTGCGGCTTATAACCTAACCTAACCTAACCTTACTACTACTGTCATTGTAGACTTTGCATTATAGAATAGGCCCTAGTCTATTAGTTTACACTCAGGGAGAAATGCGAGATCGAGTACTACATTTCTAACAGATTTTCGCCTCACTCAAAACCACGGAAATCGGTCTCTTGGTTCAAGTCTTTATAGTAAAATGTTTTGGTTAAATTTTAGTAAAATTCTATCAAATTTTACTAAAAGTATAGTAAAAAATTCTGGTTTTGAGTGAGGCAAAAATCTGTTAGAAATGTAGTACTAAATGGTGGCGCTGACGATGCTGATACACCGGGATACACCGGAATATTGGTATACGAAAACTGAGATAAGTACTCTAAATGTAAAACTGCTAAGATTTTTATTATAAATTTGCATTTATTGTCAAATATTTGCGTTCTTACAATTCGTTGTTATACCACATATTTTTACGGTGAATTATTGTCGCTAGCGCCTCTATTTGGTACTACATTTCTAACAGATTTTCGCCTCACTTTTGGAGGCGAAATCAGGCTTAGTTCGGTCTCCTGGTTCTAGTCTTCATATATTTTGCATTGTAGAATAGTTTAGTTAGATTTTACTAAAATTTTACTAAATTTCACTAAAGGCACAATAAAATTCTTTGAAGTCCGTGTTGTTCCATGATTACCATAATTTTGAAGGTAAATTTTAAGAGAAAATTCCCAGCAAACATAGAACATTGCAAGCTTCCGACCGCAAAAAAAGGTTAGGAAATACAACAAGAGAACACGCGCAAATATTTTCACGAGCCTATAATATCATACAGATATATCATATACAGGGTGTTTGGTATTTTTTTATGGGATGTTTATGAGCAGGTAGAGCGCATTAAATTGAACAGAAAAGTGCTTTACCGTTTTTTCCATTTTCGCAATAATTGACGAGTTATGGATTTGTATTTACTGTATTAGCCCGGCCTACCAGCAAATGCAAGCGCACCGAGCGCCCGGCCGCCCCCGCCAGCGCTTGAGCCTTGAGATTGCTAGGCGCGCGGGGGGAGTTGTTACAACAAGCAGCAATGGCTACGCACGAGCGACGCGTAATGCTGGATTCTCCCTTTGAGTTATGATAGTTCCTTACTTTTTTAAATAAAAATAAAATTTTTTTAACGACAAAAAGTATGTGTGTACGTGTACATACATGTGTACAGAAAAATATCAGTTCTAATGCTTAAAGAAGCGTTTACTAAATTTATTTTTTTAATAAATAATAATTATTTTTAATAAAAGATATATTTTTTGATAATAGTCTTAAACGTCGTAAATTGTCAAATTAAAAAAAAAACCGTTATCATGTGCTCGAAAAAGGAATTTATACTTCTTCAAAAAACATTACAAAATTTTATCGATTAAAATCGAAATAACAACCAAATAAAATTTTTGTTTTATTTTTATATTTTTAATTAAAAATTAAATAACTAGGAAATTCATATTTTTAATAAAATTAATCCCTGTGATCGACTTATAATACACAGAGAAAACTTTATAATAAAAATTACTATGGTAAGTAGTAAACGCGGATCAAGAAGGAATTATGGAAATTTTTATTATGTTTTATTATGTAAAACTTTATACCACTTATATGGTTTAATTCTCTGAAATTTCTTTTTACAATTCGTGATTACTATCGTAAATAATAAATTATACATAATTTTTCTATAAAATTTTCTCCGTGTAGATTTACGAATACATAAATTTATAAAATGTTTGAAAGCTTAGAAACAATATTTATTTAATTCAAGAAACTTTTAGTATGTAATTTGTGTGTATAAGTCCGCCCGTCCTGCAGAATCCAAGCGTCCGAGGGCGCCTCCTGACGTCGCGCAATTTGAAGGTTGTATTTCGCACGCCTCGACGGCCTTTCTTGCGGTTCTGGCTCCTACCGGACTGGCTCGGGGGTGATCAGGCCCCGTCCGGCCGACTCTTCGAGGCCGTGATGGCCGCTCCGGCTGGGGTTTCCTCCACCCTGGCTGACGGGCGTAAGGGTGCACACCATTTCCCCGGCGTCATCTCCGGCGGCTCTTGGTTGCTTTGCTCCTTTCTCTCCTTCTAAAACAGGACATAACGGCAGTGACTGCCCCACGACCTTCCTCGTATGCGGTATCAACACCCTGAATATCTGACATGATTTATGGTCCTTCGGCTGTCCGGGGTCCCGACGCTCGGTCGTCTCGGCTCTCCCTCGACAGTCCCTCGATGGCTGCTCCTCAATTTATAATTGGTCGTCTTGGTATACCACTCCACCCGCTCGCTATTAATTTAAAAACTAAATTAGCCAAAAGGGGAAAGGTCGTCGCCCCCCCCCCTTAAGGTACGGCACGGCCCTAAGGCCGAAATCACATGGTGCGGAATAGAGCTGCGGAATAGAACGTGCGTCATAGAAGCAGCCAATCAGAGCTTTGCCGCATCAACACATTCTAATGCGGCAAAGCTCTGATTGGCTGCTTCTATGACGCACGTTCTATTCCGCAGCTCTATTCCGCACCATGTGACTTCGGCCTAAATGACTCTTCCCGGTCGGGCCGTTCCGGCCCTTGTGACGGGCGAAAACGCCACGACACACACTACAAGAGAACGCACAGACGACCGATCATGTCGTACGCTGGATCGAAATTCGATCAAGAATCAAGATGCCGGCCGCTCGAGCTGGCGGGAACATGTGTTTGATTTCTAATGCAAATATTATTATGTTCACGATTGAGTTCGATCACATACACAGATCTCGACGGACAACGATCGCGGAAAGAGAATAATCAGACACGATAAAAGAACGCAAGCGGCAAGCGATCGGTCATACGCTTGATGATAAAAATCCAGCGCCAAAACGCCGGAAAGCGAGATGAGAGTCCCACACGCGACACGGATCAGGGGGTCTATTACGGTTCTTAGGTGAGTTTACTCACTTTTCACATTTCCAGCACTCTCTCCACTGATTGGTGTATACTTTTAGAACTAACAATATACACCAATCACTGTAGCTCACTTTTCACATTTTCACAGTGAGTGATCTCACCTAAGAACTGTAATAGACCCCCAGTATGCAAACACGTCGAGCGTCGAAAGCGTCAAACGTGCGCGCAGCACTTTTGCGCAGAATTGAATACATAATTAATAGGTATAATCTTTTACATGAGAGTAATTTATTTCTTAATTAATTTTAATTAATATTAAATTAACGCAAACCATAATTAGAATTAATTTATTTTTAATAATTAAATAAAGTTAATTAGAAAATAAATTACTTTCATGCAGAGTAATAAAAATTTAAATTAAAAAATAATGCATTTTGCTTATTAATTTTTTAAAAGTAATTATTTCTTTACTAATTAATTATTTAAAAAAGTAATCTAAAATGGAAAAAATCAGATTAATTATTAGAAAGTAATGCGTAATGAAAAAAACGCATCGATTATTTAAAAAGTAATGCGTAACTCAGACAGCACACAATATTTAAGATAAATATTTATAAATATTTATTTCTATTTATTTTTTAAAAATATTATAAATATTTTATACATATTTTATATAAGTGAGTCCCAGAAGCGCACAGATCGAAATGGACACAACCAATCAAATTCTACAAATTTATTCTAACTCTAACTAACTCAGCAATTTGATTGGTGGTGTCCGTTTCGATCTGTGCGCATCTGGGACGTTCCCTTTTATATACATGAAAAAAATCTTTATTCAATGTATTATTAAAATATGGACTAAATGTTTTATATAATATTTATGGTAAATAAAAAATAAAGATTTGTAGTAATATTTTGTAAATATTTATAAATATTTTATATTATAAATATTTTTATAATATTTATAATAAATCTTTACGATCTGTCAAATCTAAAACTACAAAAATATTTATAAAACATTCAAATAAATATTATAAATATTTTGTAAATATTTTATAAATATTGTGTGCTGTCCGGAAATAAACAAATTGCATTAATTACTTAAAAAGTAATGCGACGTCTTTTCAAAATTATTTTCATTCACTTAGACGTCTATTAGATATCTATTAGACATCGAGAATGACTTGAAGCTTAAAATAATTTTTTATTAATAATTTATTGTTATTGTATAAAGACTGTTATTGTAAGGTTTTAAAGAAACACAATAACACAAAATCACATTACATCTAAATCAGATATTTCTAGACGTTATTTTAGACGTAGATGGCTCCGACGTTTAATAGATGTTTATCCGATCTTTCATTTCTAGCTTTAAGCCATAAGAAATTGAAATCACGGTAGATTTTTATAAGAATATTCAATTATGATTGATCAATTTCTTACAGCTTAAAGCTTAAATCTTCATTGTTTCATTAATATATTCCGGCTAAGTGTCGGGTGAAAAAATAATTAATTAATTATAAATAAACAAATGACTCATAAACCTTTTTAATTGCACTTCAAACTTCTTCATACGAAATACAAACGATTACATATAGCAATTATTTAAAAAAACGTTCACTTCCGGTCAAGTGTACGCGAATGAAATTTAATCAATTATGTTTGCTTAGGCCTGGTCTACGATGTCGTCAGTCATTGGTCGTAAGAAATTTTACCTATCTACTAGTTTACACCGAGCACTTGGTACGCGTATCAAGTAGTGAATTTAAGCTGATCAGCCAATGATTAAACACATTCACTAGTTATTTACTATTTGATACGCGTACCAAGTGCTCGGTGTAAACTAGGTCTATGAAGATTAGAACCAGGAGACCGATCTCTGTGGTTTTGAGTGAGGCAAAAATCTGTTAGAAATGTAGTACCAAATGGTGGCGCTGACGATGCTGATATACTGAAATATATTCCAACTCTAGATACAATTGTCTAGTCTAAGTTTATCGTAGTCAGCCGTATTAGGCCCGGTTCCACAACTCACGGTTAAATTAACTGGCCGATTATTCCATTGGAATTGGCCAATCGTATTTGTTAATTTTGCTTAACGACAAATACGATTGGTCAATTCCAATGAAATAATTGGCCAGTTAATTTAACCGTGAGTTGTGGAACCGGGCCTTAGTGATGCTAGGTTGTACGCAGTTGTATGTTTGGTATAAGAAAACTGAGATAAGTACTCTACTTCATAATTTTATCATGTTCGCTTTTCTTCTCTACAATCAACTATGATTGGCTAGATTTCTTACGATCAACGACTTACGGCTCATTGTAGAACAGGCATAAGGCCTGGTCTACAATAGATGTCGTAAGTCGTGTCGTAAGAAATCTAGCCAATCATAGTTGATCTTAGAGAAGAAAAGCGAACGTGATTGATTAAATGTCTTACGATACGACTTACGATACCCAGGTAGCAAGCTTACGTCATTTTGACGTCCCAAAATGGTCATTTACTGACTATTCTTGACGTCACAAAATGACGTCTTTATGACGTTAAAATGACGGTCGGATATCACAAATTCCTGACGTCACGAAATGTACTGTATTTTGACGTTATGAAATATACCGTGTTTTGACATCATGGAATGACGTAGTCTTTTTCTTAATAAAGCGATTTAAGTGGTGATTAGGCAGCCATACGGTAGCTATGCATTACAACTCAGCTAAGATGACTGGAATATATCAGCAAAATTTCATCGCTTGTCTCTCCAAACCAAGCGCAGAAATGGTGGATGATTTCAGATAGCATTGAATTTTCAGATTAGACAGAAAATCAGGCGCCGAAGAATGTTATCAGATAATTCAAGCCAAACTCGTTTACTCAAAGTACTTCAGAGATATAGAGTACTATATAAATGAACAGCGATGTCGGACGGTCCGACTCGGACCACGTTCTTCTACTAGAGAGCGTCCCAGATGCGCACAGTAACAAACGGACACCACCAATCAGATTGCTGGGTTGGTTAGGGTTAGGATGAATTTATAGAATTTGATTGGTGGTGTCCGTTTGTTACTGTGCGCATCTGGGACTCACTTATATAAAATATGTATAAAATATTTATAATATTTTTAAAAAATAAATAGAAATAAATATTTATAAATATTTATCTTAAATATTGTGTACTGTCTGAGTTACGCATTACTTTTTAAATAATCGATGCGTTTTTTTCATTACGCATTACTTTCTAATAATACGGCAGCCCAGTCCGAACGAAGTCCTTGCAACCAGTCACCGGTCACGTTGCAACGCTATCCCCACTCCGCGCGTTTTGCTAACCGCTTGAGTCGCGCGCAGCTTAGCGTATGCGAAAAGAAAAACTTCCGAAGTTTTATAACACTATTCGCGAGTATAATTTTGGTACATACGGTATTTTTTATGGGATTAATGTAATAATTAATCACATCAATAATAAAATTTTTTACCATTACAGACATATTTTAAAGACATATCTTAATTAAAGACGTCATTAAGACAAATTTTTTAATTAAATGAGATTTAAGGATTAAAATTATATAGGCATATATGCATTCTGCAAAATATTCTGCAGAAAAATTCTGAAGGCGAAAACTTTGTACAAAAATCTGTAAAAACTGCAGAAATTCATGCACAAAAATATGCAATTTTTTGTGCAGTGATTTTTGTATAATTTTTTCCTACGGGATGACTTTGAAATGACGTCACATCATGATGTCAATTTTAGGTCATGTAAAAAAATGGTCATTTTGACGACATATGACCAGATATGACCATTTTGGGACGTCAAAATGACGTGAGCTTGTTATCTGGGCATCCATTATAGACCAGGCCTAAGATCCACTGTGACTACGTTTACACGTCGGGTTTAATAACATCGGAATTATAAAACTGGCCAACTACAGCCATTCCTCGAAAGAATGGAATGGTTATGATTGGCCAGCTCTAGAAGATCGATGTTATTAAACTTGTTTAAAGGGCCTACTTGGGCCTCGGGCTATTACAATTAGTACAAAAAATTTTTACATACGAAAGTAATACTGTGTATTCATTAATTGGCATGCATCTTTTAGATTCTAAATTATGTACCACTTAATGAATACACAGTGTTATTTTTGTAAGCAATTTTTTTTTCGTACGAGTTTGACAATCGGGCCTCAGATTGTATAGTTACAAACCTGTTCCCACACGAAAAATGACAGAATATATCCACTTCTCTGTCGATTCTCCCCGCGCGCGTCGCGATGCACCAAGGCCCCTCCATTAATACAAGCTCTATGGTTTACGTTAAGTTCTTACGTTAAGAATTTCTTTGTGCGTTGATTTAAGTTAAATTTTAAGTACAACTTAGGGCCACCGCACAAACTCTTCCATAACGCGTTACGTTACGTTAAGTACTCCATACGAACCTAAGGGCCACCGCACAAACTCTTCCATAACGCGTTACGTTACGTTAAGTACTCCATACAAACCTAAGTTGTACTTAAAATTTAACTTAAATCAACGCACAAAGAAATTCTTAACGTAAGAACTTAAGAACTTACGTTAAAAGTTTCTTTGTGCGTTGATGTAAGTTTAATTTTAAGTACAACTTAAGTTCGTATGGAGTACTTAACGTAACGTAACGCGTTATGGAAGAGTTTGTGCGGTGGCCCTAAGTTGTACTTAAAATTTAACTTAAATCAACGCACAAAGAAATCCTTAACGTAAGAACTTAAGAACTTACGTTAAAAGTTTCTTTGTGCGTTGATGTAAGTTTAATTTTAAGTACAAACTTAGGTTTATGGAGCACTTAACGTAACGTAACGTGTTACGAAAAAGCTTGTGCGGTGGCTCTTAGAAATAGCTGTAAACTTAAACATAACATAAATTCCAATCGGTTGGAATTTTTACTTACGAAGAATTGATATATGTGTATATGTACATAAGTGATTGCTACTAAAAAGTTGTGATTCACATCTTCATTCTACTCGATTTATGTTCATTGCATGTGTATACATATATATATCTTATTTATGTATAATAATTTAATATTTAATAATATTAAAATATATTTATATGTAATTTGAGTGATTGCGTAAAAATTTTTTTACTATAATACGGATCTGTTTTGCTCAAAAGTATAAATCTAATTATTAATGATAATTATTTAGAATACGAGTTCCACCTCGAATATCGATAAATTTATGTTCATTCGACGCGTTTTGACACGAAACGAAAGAATCTGGCAAAAAATGTGGCGGTCTGCTTCGTGAAACAAAATATTAATCGTTAAAGTTGATGACTTGACAGGTTATAAAATCTGTCATAAAGTTATAACTAAAATTTTAGTTATAACTGTTTGTAGTTTTGGTTAAAACAGAGAATATATTTTCTGCTTTAACCAAGTATAAATACAAAAAGTACAATATATTTTGGTTAAAGCAAAGAATAATACTTTGCATTGAACTGTTTATGCTTTTGGTTGAATTTATTTTGTCAGTATGACAGATTTCATGACCTGTCAAGTGTCAAATCGTCAACTTTAACGATTAATATCTCATTTCACAAGGCAGACTGCCGCATTTTTTGCCAGATTCTTTCATTTCTTGTCAAAATGCGTCGACTGAGCATAATTTAATCGATATTGGAAGTGATGAAGTCCATATTCTAAATAATTACCTTATCAATTGTATATGTTCCTTTAGATTTTTATTATCTGCTTTTTACTATGATTTAATACTACTGGGAGGGTTAGCACAATTTTTGAAGAGACGACAAAGATATTCTTTTCTTTCTACAAAGCCTTTCAAAAATTACAAAATAACAAGATTTTACAAGCGTTAAAAATTCCAATTTCAGTAATACTTTTATTATTTATAAAAGCATACACATTCATATACACGCGCGCGTGCATACACACTTATTATATACATATGCGTTATAAAATACATATTATATATATTATATTATGTAACAATCTATATGTATTTTTTTATTTTTTTAACTATTGTTATAGCTATAACTTATCAGTATCTGCAAATAAAAGTGGAATGGATATGCGAAAACATTTTTAAATAATGATGAAGTTAACATTGCATTACAAAATGAAAATAACGACGATATCAATATCATATTTAATCCAGGAGACTCCTTATTAATCGATTTAGTTTAATCGAGTTATCCTCATTTATACAATAAATCATCATTAATTTTTTCTATGTCTTCTTTTTCTTCTTAACCTAATCTAACCTAAAACCTAAAACCTAAAACTTTTCTTCACGCCTCGACCCGTCCAGGGTTCAAGGTTAAACTCTCTTTTATATTATAAACTATGTTTATATAGGTTGTGACGTGGTAGCTTAGCTGCCACGGGTAGCAGCGTCCCTCCCCCGTCACAGGCTGCGAATTCGCGCCGTACGGGGAAAATAGGCGAGAGGCGAGAGGGGATCTCCATGGGGAACCGCGACGGGCCTAGCGAGCGTATTATTAATGTTACATATTTTTGATTTCTTTGCGCGGCGACCGCCTCTCGATGGAATTTGGCGAGAAAGCGAGAGAGGAAGAGAGAGAGCGACGGCGATGCGGGGAAGGAGGAAGGACGCCAGTGGTGCCCGGGAGAGACGAGCACGCGGCCCGCACGGGAATTCGGCGTGGCCCTGGGAGAGCCACGGCCGGAGCCTAAAGCGGCGGTGCCCGCCAACACCACGACGGAACGTCCCGGAGGGCTGTGGAGGAGCCCGGATGGGACCAAACGCGTCGAGGGAGGCGTCAAGTCCTCTCGCGAGGAACGGAGGTCTCCGCGTGCGCTGCCCCGGCTCGGGAAGTGGCCTAGCGGGTGAAAGAAAATTTCGCGGGGGCCTGCGAGGCCCCCGGAAGGATTACGGCGCGCACGTCCCTGCGTACGCAGGACTGCGTGCCTTGCAGCAATTGGGTCGCGGCGCGGAAACAATGCGCATGACCGAACGGGGGGTCGCGGCGTCGATCCGGGATCGACCGCGATCCACCCCGCTTTTGCGTGCGAGCGGTCCAGCCGTTAAGTTGCGTATCGTATCCCTGGTGAATTATCGGTGTGGCTTGTGCGAGGCCTCAACGAGAGTCAAAGGACGAGCCTAGAGACGAGGGAGGTCATCGCCTGGGACGTTATCGGTGAGGTGGCCAGCCAGGATAATTTAGTGTGAGCGGTTGCCGGCCGGCGAGGTGTCTCCGGGCCCGTTCTGCATCCGTTTTTGCGTTAGTGCGTGATTCGCGTGGGCCGCAGGGCGGTCATACGTTCGCGTAAGTAATTGGGGATTTATCGGATGCAAGCGGGCGGGACGCCAACGCGCCGAGCCACGGGGAGGACGGTTGTGAGGACGCTCGGGTTCCGTCGGAGCTTCCTCTCGACCGTGTGCGCCGCAAAGCCCTCGCGCGAGCGAGTATCGCGTCGCGAGTAGCGGGTGGACGGGACTTCCGGTTTCGCGACGGCGTGGAGTGCGGCAGCGGCCGGCGATTATTTTGTGACCCCCGCGAGACACGCGGTCGTGTTCTATGGTTGCCGGGAGTGTCGGCACGTTCGAACGCCCGAAATTCATTGTGCGCGGAAGATTCCATCGTCTGTCCTTGTCGGCCGCGCGCCTACCGCGGGAGCTTCCCGCGTATCGTCCGCGTTTCGTTTTGGTTTAATTCGCGCCGGGGCGCTGCATTGTCGGAACGCCGCATGCCGCGTCCCGTGATACTATTGTTTCTGTCCGACATTTATTTTTAATAAAGTTCGTTATTTGTTAAGCTTGGAGTCTAATTTTCTGGTGTGTCGTCCGCCCCTTCGTGTTACCGCAGTCGCCTGCTCCCTTACGATTCACCCCGCCCCTCTACCGTTAGGTAGAGCTGGTCGAGATTGTCGCGCGAGGATCGAGGACACCTTGGCGTATCGATTTTCGCGAATTGACGCGTCGTCGAGCGCGTCTGGCGCCCAACAATTTCTCGCGATAGCGTGTGGCTGAGATTCGAGCGCGACAAACACGGCATCGGGGTTATCGGTTACCCAGCCGGTCTTATTGTTTTGCCCGCGGCTTTTCCGGTCAGGAAAAGTCGTGACAAAATTTGGCGCCCAACGTGGGGCCCTCAAGTTAAGGGGGCAAGGCGGTTATCGCGCACTATCGGGTCGAGCGCTTGGCGCGGGGAAAAGGAGGGGGGCTCCGAGTTATTTTTTTTTTTCTCTTCGGTCTCCCCTTTTCCCGCTGTCACCTTCGAGCCTTTCTCGTTGGTGGTTGATGATATTTTGCATATATTATGTTTGATATTTTGTGAATTATATTGACTTGACGTTATTGAACATTTATATTGGTTGTCGGGCTTACGTCGGAAGACGAGAGAGGAATAAGTGGCGAGGGCAATTCCCTAAGTAAAATAAACGAGCAAAGAGAGGCTCTGTAGAATTTTTTTTGTCGGTACGAGCGAAGTTTTTTTTTTCTTTTCTTGTGAGCTAAAATACGAGAGTAAGAGTAAATTTCGGGCCGCGCAAGGATTAGCGAGAGGACGAAAACAACGATTGGAATTTCGAAGCGCGTTCGAGTTCGTACCGTTCACTGTGTTGTTGAATGGCTCAAGGAAGATTTTGGTGATCTTGAGATCTTGTTGACGAGCGAGTAAGATAGCTATCGCCGAGCCTATTGTGTTGAAGAAGGAAAGAAACGGAAGGAATGCCCCGAGATCGCTATAAACACGAATTATTGTTCGCACTTATTTCTCGTCTCGCGGCGTACGCTCCTATGATATTATGAATATTATTTGCGATCGATATATGATGTGATATTTTTTTTATGACTTCTGTTATTTACTATATTGTGTTTTGATCTTGATATATTTTTTTGTGATATATTGCTATTTCTTGTGTCTGTCGGCGAGTGCCGAGGGAGGAGGAGAAAATAAGTGGCGATAAAGCGTGCAAGGATATTAGTGAGAAACGCCTGAAAGTTTTCCATTTCTATCTCACATTGTATTATCGAGCCTTTGAAGAGAGCACGGAGTACGAGTGAGACTTCTTCCCACGACGAATTAAATACCGGGAAGTAGAATTGAGTATCGGAGGGCCAATTGCAAACGGCCAAAGTGGAAAACGCGCAATAACGATACCACGAGTCGATCACGTCGTGTTCCTGATTATTAATTTTTTTTGTTTGCTTGTACTGAGTTGCTCGAACGTAAATATTTTCCGGCCGAAAGGCCGCTAGTAAAACTTTGGGAAGAGAGACCGTAACGTAGAGCGTAGATTCACATTACCAAGGACGGAGATGTTGTGATTTCCGAAAAGAGTTTTGTTACGAGCACGCAGAGTATTGGAAAAGAAGCGCCGTAAATACGAAATATTGTTCGAACTTATTTCTCGTCCCTCGGTGTACGCTAATGTATCTGATTTATTTGAGCTACTGAATTCAATGATTTAATTGCTGAATATTTGAATTGTGTGCCTTATTATCTTTATGTGACTTATGCCATTTAGGTGAGAGATTTGATTTATCGATTTCTTTTTTTTCTTTTTCGTGACTTATTGATTTATGAGACCGTTCGGATTGATTTACGGTTAATTAATGTGTTTTTTTTTCCTTTCTTTTTTTTGCCTTCCGATCGTGTGGATCCTAACAACTTTTTTTTTTCTTTTTCGTGGCATTTTACCGGCTATTCAGTATTGACGTGTGATGATGGGATCGATAAATTAATACTCGATTTTAGTGGGAGCCTGGCTCTAAAAGATTTTTTTTGGGGGGTCGCCCGGTTATTATTGTCGGTCCCTCCTAGTGAGGAGAGACTGTTTTGCTACTAACCTTTCAGAACGGAGTATCTGAAAAACTTTTTTTTTTCTTTTTCCTTTCTCTCTCGGAATACCTTCGGATCTCTATCGTATGACGTGTTGTTTCGCGGGTCGACCAACTGATTTCGTGAACGGGGCGAATATTTGCACACGCGTACCTATTCTTTTTGTGCTTGTGTAAACACCGTCATTATAACTGACCTTTGATATTGATTTCCAATATTTTTGTATTGTGCTGTTTTTTTTTAGTTATTGTCGTTATCAACGGGATACTTTCGTGCGGGAGTCGCGTTTACCACTGGCGATTTGGTCCTTTTCGCGTAATCCACGACGGGTGTACCGTCGCATTCGCGACCGGCGTCGGGTTGAGCGGGCGCGGGGCGCCGTGAGGCGGCTCGAGATAACAGGGACGCGCACAGCGTTCCCGGGGGGACCGCATGAACCGGCGGGAGGGAGACGACTCGTGGATCTTCACCGCCGACCGCGAACAGCTGATTAGAGCGGCGCCGGTTATCTACAGATGGATCGGACTCCGTATTAGCGCTTCGATTACTGCGCCGAGGACGGGCCGCGTTCACGGGCGAGTCTGCGGAGGGGGCCGAGAGCCGTGAGATGTCGGACTCGGACCATCTAGTCCTACCCGAGGGGGAGGGAGACCGACCGGATAGCCCATATGAAGTTGCGAGGGGGCCGATCGGCCACGTTCACGCGAGGCCTTCGAAAGAAAGCGGGGGACACTACTCCCGGGATTGGGGGGGCGGTTCCATGGGTAACGCATACAATATTATGCGAAAATGGAACTTGAAGTTTTCGGGAACGCGCGGAGAGGACGCCGAGACGTTCTTGATACGGATCGAGGAGGGGCGCGAGTTCATTCCGTTGGACGATGCGGATATCTTGCGTTGTCTGCCGTTCTTTTTGTCGGGGATCGCGCTGCACTGGTTCCGGGGTAAGAAGGCGCGCTTGACGACCTGGGCGGCGTTTAAGGCCGCGTGATGGGTGCGCTTTGGAGACCCGGATTTCCAATTTGCGCTACGGGACGAGATAATGCACCGTACCCAGGGGGAGCGGGAGTCCGTCGACTATTTAACGTGTTTGGGCACGATGTTCGACCGACTGACGCCGCCATGGGGCGAGGCAGAGAAGATCGGGTACGCGCACCGCCACATGCTACCGCGTCTGCAGGCGATGGTGCCGCGGGAAGCGGTGACGGATTTAGACGCATTAGAATTGCTGACTGCGCGCGCGGAGAGCTGTCACCGCGCCGCACAAACTTACCGGGCCCCGCCACCCCCGGAGAGGTCATTATTTCCGGATCTCGCGTATCGGCCGCCGAGAGAAGGGAACCGTCACGGACGGACGACGGATACGATTGCCGCGTTGGGAGTGTCGACCCCCCGGGGGGGGGAGCGGAATGGCGAAAAACAAGAAGGAAAGGAGACCGGCCGCGGGTGGCGACGCGAGCGCGCAAGCCACGCCGGCCGCCCCGAGTACGTCTACGGCGACGCCGGGCCCGAGCGGGGCACGGGCACTTACCGGAAAGTGTTGGAATTGCGAGGGAACGGGACACTACGCGCGCGATTGTAAGGAGGCCCCGCGGATGCACTGCTATCGGTGCGGGAGGGCCGGGGTCACGACGCGCACTTGTCCCACGTGTCCGGGAAACGAGTAGGGGGGTCGCGACTCGGGGGCGGTCCGACTCCTGCACTTATCGGCCCCGAAAATGCAGTCGCGACGATTCAAACCGACTATGTCTACAATTCGTTCGGGGTGAGGGACTCCTATCTCTCCTTTCTTAACGTCGAGATATTGGGCCATGGCGTTCGTGCGCTGTTGGATTCCGGATCGAGCCGCACAATACTAGGGGCGGAGACGATTGATTTGGTGAAACGTTTAGGTTTTCGGTTCCGTCCGGCCGCGGATCGGCGGGTGACCACCGCGACCGGACAAACGACAAGAGTGAGGGGGGAGGTAGAGATCCCGTTCGAGCTGGGTAATCGGAAACAAACGGTGAGGGCGTACGCACTACCTACGGTCGGCTTATCGTGCATTCTGGGCATGGATTTTTTAGCGGCTTTCGGGATGGTCGTGAATTTTTCGGTGAAGACATGGGCTTTCGGGGATGACCCGACGAGACAGTTCTCTCTGGAGACCGAGACCACCCGGTCGTTATCGGCCGCGTTAACGGGGGGGGGGGCGACCGGCGGTCAGCGGACGGACAGCGAGAGCGGTGCTAGGGAGGCGCCGAGAGAAGGGGTGGTACAACGCAAGGAACGCGAGTCTAACGCCCGACACCTCGCAGGGGGGATTGAGCGAACTATCGGCCGCGGAAAGTCGCGAATTAGCTGAGTTTCTAAGGTCGGAAGTCGTCGGGGACCCTAAGAAACCAGGGACGACCCCCCTAACGGAACATTGTATCGATGTTGGGGGGCACGCGCCGATCAAGCAGCGGTATCGACGTTTTATACCACAGCGTGCGGCCCGATTGGAGCCATTGACGAGCCTATTAAGGAAGAACCGCTCTTGGGAGTGGGGGGGACACTCAAAAGCAAGCTTTTGAGGTGATAAAATCGTGTCTCGTGAATTCTCCCACATTATCGTGTCCGGACTTTGAGAAGCCGTTTGTCGTGCAGACAGACGCTAGTTCGGTAGGCTTAGGCGCAGTACTATCGCAGGAGATCGGGGGGGCCGAACACGTCATCGCGTACGCAAGTCGCTCGTTGTCGGATGCGGAGAAGAAATACTCCACGACGGAACAGGAGTGTTTAGCGGTTGTTTGGGCAATTCGAAAATTCAGGCCCTACCTCGAGGGCTATCGTTTCACGGTGGTAACAGACCACAATAGCCTACGGTGGCTACATAATTTAAGAAATCCTACAGGCCGACTAGCGAGATGGGCGTTAGAGCTCCTAGAATACGATTACGTGATTGAATATCGGAAGGGGGCCATGCATCACGTACCTGACGCCCTCTCGCGAATGTACGAAGGGGGCGAGGAACTCTGCGCCGCGATCGCGACGGACGACCAATGGTACGTCGGGCGGGCGGAAGAAATAACGAGAAATCCGCGCCGGTACCCTGACTGGAAATTGGAGGGCGACGAACTGTACGTAAGAAAGACGCGCGGCATCGCGAGGGTTGTCGGCGACCGGAACCAGTGGAAAAGAGTAGTACCGAGGGAGGCGCGACGGGAAGTGATCCGCGAGAACCACGATCCTCCTCACGCCGGACATTTGGGGGTCGAGAAGACGTACCAGCGAATTGCCTTGCGGTATCACTGGCCGCGCATGTATCGGGACGTGGCGGAGTACGTGCGTCGGTGTGACACGTGCCAAAGGACGAAGGTAGAGCAGGACGCTCCGGCCGGTTTGATGGGACAAAGAGTGATAGAGTCACCGTGGACGGTAGTCGCGGCAGACATAATGGGTCCTCTCCCAACCAGTAAAGCGGGACATTCGTATTTACTCGTCCTTCAGGATCTCTTCACAAAGTGGGTGGAGTGCTGCCCACTTCGAAAAGCTACCGGAAAGAGAATCCGTGAGGCGATAGAAGAGTTGGTCATTTATCGGTGGGGTACGCCGCGCGTGCTTCTAACCGATAACGGGACGGAGTTCGTCAACAGAGAAATACAGGCTTTGACGCAGCGGTGCCGGTATTCACCACGCGACGGTTCCGCCCTACCACCCGCAGGCCAACCCGGTCGAACGCGTGAACCGCGTACTAAAGACCATGATCACCGTGTTCGTGGATAGGGATCACCGTGAGTGGGACGCGCACGTGCATGAATTTCGATTCGCGTATAATTCGGCGCACCATACGTCCTTGCAGGCGACACCGGCGTTTTTGAATTTGGGACGGGAGCCCCCGCCGGTGGGACTGTATCGGGACGAGGCGGCCGTCGAGGTCGAGCGAACCGAACCGACCGAGTGGCGAGAACGAATGGAGCACCTCGAGGCACTGCAGGAGTGGGTGGTGGAGAACCTCGAGGCGGCCCAGGAGAAACAGGCGAAATATTATAACCGCCGACATCGCGACCGCCAATTTGAGGTGGGCGAACAGGTGCTGAAGCGGCACCACGTATTATCATCGGGGGCGCGGCACTTTTCGGCAAAGTTAGCGCAAAAATTTCACGGCCCTTTCGTGATAAAAAGGATCCTATCGCCGGTGGTCTACGAACTAGCCGATTTGACGGGGGGAAGTATTGGGAAGGTCCATATAAAGGACCTGAAGCCCTACCAGGAACCCTTGGATGCGTAGAATCCCTTCCGGAAATGACCGTTGCAATGGGGCGGGAAGGGAGCGGAGGAAAATGAGTGCTCCGCGCCCTAATTTCTTTGTGTTGTTTTGTCTGGTGATGGTGGCTATATTGTTAACGTCGTCCTACAGGAATTTGTCGGGATCCGCGAAGACCGGACCGTGGTGGAGGAAAGAGGTACAGGGTGGGTCCAAGAGCAAGATACACCAAGGGCCCATGGACGATTTTATGGCCCGGTGGGCGGTCCTGTTCCGGAGGGTCGACGCGGAGTACCCGGGGTTTTGGGTAGATTTGACTCAGACCCTGGAAGACGAAAGGCGGCGGAGAAGGACGACGCAAGGGGCCGTCGTGGTGGAGGTGCCGCTGGCCCGCACCGTGGCGACCCAGACCGGGCCGATGTCGGGGGCGACTCGCTCCGTGGGGACGCAGACAGGCCTCGCCCAAAGGACTGTCGGGACCCAGACGGACCGGGAGGAAGAGACGAGGCGAGACCAGGAAGCCCAGACCTGGATGTCGGTGGCAGACCCGCGCACGTTCGCCCGGACGGGACTGGGCGCGATAGCGCGACTGCTGGACAGCCTCCCGTGGCCTCCGGAGGAGCGGGCGACGACCGAGAGCGAGGACCAGGGCCCATCCCGCGGGAGCCCGCGCGGGAGCCCCGCGCCCGCGGAGGGGAAAGAAGAGCCCCGACCTCTCAGTGGCCAAAGGGAAAAGAAGGAGGCCGCCGCGGCGAGGGAACCTCCGCGCCCCGCACAGGATGGAGAGGAGCCACGTAAGACAGTGGAGAGGGGGCGCTGCTGGAACTGCGGGTCCCTCTACCACTTCACCAAGCGGTGCCCCCGCCCGCGCAAGGAGAACCATTGCTATCGGTGCGGGCGGGGTACCACCGTGAGTGCATGCCCAGATTGCCGGGAAGGGTACGAAGCCCAGGGACCGTACCTCCCGGGACGAGGACGGGAGGGCTCGGAGTCCGAGCGGCGGAGAGGAGGACCACCGGGGAGCCTCCGAGACCCCCCCGCGAGTATCGGCAAAGGACGTGGAGGGGGCCCGACGGAGAGACGACCCACGGAGGGTGGAGACCCTCCGAAGAAATAGAGCCCCGCGTGTGTCGGAAACCCCCCCCCCTTGTCTTCTTTTCGGTATTTTTTTTGGTTTGTTTTTTTTGTTGTTGACTTGTTTATTTTTGTTCGTTTTGTTTGGTCGTATTCAATTTTTCTTTTCTTTTTGTATTCCCTTTCCTTTGTTTTTTTTGTTTGTCACGAACCTGATATCGGTGTCGGGCTAGTAAAGCCCCTGTAAACCCCCTCCAAAAGGGGGCTAATGAATAAAGAGAATGGGAGACTGTAATGAACCTACGTTTTTTTGTTTTTGCGTGATCCTCCTGATTTCCCCGCGCCCCGACCCGGGCGGTCGTAGCTTGTCGTGCGGCCGCAAGAGGGGCGGGAACGGGGTAGCGCTGCGGCGCGCCCCGGAATCGAACCGTGCGTGTGGGGAGTGTCGACGGAATCGCGAGAGTTAATTTGCTAATTGTGGTTAATTTTTTTTTGTTTTGGTTTCTTTTTTTTATTGGTTGTCTAAAAGGCAACAGGATTAGAGTAGCCGCAAGACGAATTAAAGTTTTTTTTCTTTTTGGTGTTTCGTCCTTGGTGTGACCTAAACTGTCGGGTGACCCGTGGAGATCTCGGATGCGCTCTCGCTGGCCAGTGGCCGCAGGGCGGGCCGCTGAGCCGGTAGGGATCCTCTTGGCGTGGGGGAGTTGTGACGTGGTAGCTTAGCTGCCACGGGTAGCAGCGTCCCTCCCCCGACACAGGCTGCGAATTCGCGCCGTACGGGGAAAATAGGCGAGAGGCGAGAGGGGATCTCCATGGGGAACCGCGACGGGCCTAGCGAGCGTATTATTAATGTTACATATTTTTGATTTCTTTGCGCGGCGACCGCCTCTCGATGGAATTTGGCGAGAAAGCGAGAGAGGAAAAGAGAGAGCGACGGCGATGCGGGGAAGGAGGAAAGATGCCAGTGGTGCCCGGGAGAGACGAGCACGCGGGCGGCCCGCACGGGAATTCGGCGTGGCCCTGGGAGAGCCACGGCCGGAGCCTAAAGCGGCGGTGCCCGCCAACACCACGACGGAACGTCCCGGAGGGCTGTGGAGGAGCCCGGATGGGACCAAACGCGTCGAGGGAGGCGTCAAGTCCTCTCGTGAGGAACGGAGGTCTCCGCGTGCGCTGCCCCGGCTCGGGAAGTGGCCTAGCGGGTGAAAGAAAATTTCGCGGGGGCCTGCGAGGCCCCCGGAAGGATTACGGCGCGCACGTCCCTGCGTACGCAGGACTGCGTGCCTTGCAGCAATTGGGTCGCGGCGCGGAAACAATGCGCATGACCGAACGGGGGGTCGCGGCGTCGATCCGGGATCGACCGCGATCCACCCCGCTTTTGCGTGCGAGCGGTCCAGCCGTTAAGTTGCGTATCGTATCCCTGGTGAATTATCGGTGTGGCTTGTGCGAGGCCTCAACGAGAGTCAAAGGACGAGCCTAGAGACGAGGGAGGTCATCGCCTGGGACGTTATCGGTGAGGTGACCAGCCAGGATAATTTAGTGTGAGCGGTTGCCGGCCGGCGAGGTGTCTCCGGGCCCGTTCTGCATCCGTTTTTGCGTTAGTGCGTGATTCGCGTGGGCCGCAGGGCGGTCATACGTTCGCGTAAGTAATTGGGGATTTATCGGATGCAAGCGGGCGGGACGCCAACGCGCCGAGCCACGGGGAGGACGGTTGTGAGGACGCTCGGGTTCCGTCGGAGATTCCCCTCGACCGTGTGCGCCGCAAAGCCCTCGCGCGAGCGAGTATCGCGTCGCGAGTAGCGGGTGGACGGGACTTCCGGTTTCGCGACGGCGTGGAGTGCGGCAGCGGCCGGCGATTATTTTGTGAGCCCCGCGAGACACGCGGTCGTGTTCTATGGTTGCCGGGAGTGTCGGCACGTTCGAACGCCTGAAATTCATTGTGCGCGGAAGATTCCATCGTCTGTCCTTGTCGGCCGCGCGCCTACCGCGGGAGCTTCCTGCGTATCGTTTGCGTTTCGTTTTGGTTTAATTCGCGCCGGGGCGCCGCATTGTCGGAACGCCGCATGCCGCGTCCCGTGATACTATTGTTTCTGTCCGACATTTATTTTTAATAAAGTTCGTTATTTGTTAAGCTCGGAGTCTAATTTTCTGGTGTGTCGTCCGCCCCTTCGTGTTACCGCAGTCGCCTGCTCCCTTACGATTCACCCCGCCCCTCTACCGTTAAGCAGAGCTGGTCGAGATTGTCACGCGAGGATCGAGGACACCTTGGCGTATTGATTTTCGCGAATTGACGCGTCGTCGAGCGCGTCTGGCGCCCAACAATTTCTCGCGATAGCGTGTGGCTGAGATTCGAGCGCGACAAACACGGCATCGGGGGTATCGGTTACCCAGCCGGTCTTATTGTTTTGCCCGCGGCTTTTCCGGTCAGGAAAAGTCGTGACAAGGTATATCTTTATATATTAATAATCTTTTAATATTTTGTAAAATATAAATAAAACATTTCACAACTATTTATATATTTCTTTTTCTATTTCTTTTATCTTCTAAAAGTCATTTATAATAGGTCAAATTATATTTTATGTTTACTGTTACGGATAATATCTTATGGATGTTCTATGATTGGTTGAATTGTTCTATCTTCTAATTCCATTGGTTAATTCTTACGTTACGTCTTATGCTTATGGTTACGGAAATTCATGTGTGAGGGCCTTTAGGCTGAAGGCAGAGAACGAGACGTAGGGTAAAGCCTCGTCTACAGAAGTCGCAAGCAGCCAGTTGCGACTTGCGACAGCCAATGAGCGCCTAGTTTCTAGTTAAACTCGACAATCATTGGCTGTCGCAAGTCGCAACTGGCTGCTTGCGACTTCTGTAGACGAGGTTTAAGTCAGAGAAAAACGTAAGTCGTACATGTCGTAGTATACTATTCTAGACTTTAGAGTAGTAGTATATTACGACTTACGTTTTTCTCTGCCTTATCCTACGACTACGACACCTACGTCTCGTTCTCTGCCTTTGGCTTAAATCTACGGCCATGCTGTCTATAAGGCCGGATCTACAATAGGTGTAGTAAGCTTTATGCCATAAGGAATTAACCAATTATAATTGAATATGAAAAGAATACTCGAATATAATTGGTTAATTCCTGATGGCTTAAGGCTTACTACATCTATTGTAGATCCGGCCTAAGGGCCAAAGCACAAAACATGGCCTAATGATTAAGATAGTCGTAGTCGTAGACGTAGACAACGCACAAGCTTTGTCGTATAATTATGTTGTATAATAAATTTAACTATGATGTGTATCCAAAAATACATAACCTAATTGAATATTTATACATAGTTAAATTTAAGTTAACCATAACGTAATTGAATATAATTATAATTATATTCAATTATAGATAAGAGTAAATAGTTAAATAAGTTATTAAAGTTATAAAAGTCAATCGATGTTTTGGAACAAGAGCTCGCTTTTTTCCCTTAAATGTGGCGTAATTAGTACTGTCTTAATCAGCTTTGTAAATTGTTTAAATGTTTTAGTATAGCAGTAAAACAGGTTTCTATCATTTCTTTAATTCTTAAAAGTGTTATTATTTTACTTTCAGAACAATTTGAAATTAAAACAATACTAACTGCTTTTATTATTCCTAGGTAGCAAGGTGTCGTCTAATTGACGGCATTTTTTGGTCATTTTATGACAAACCAGACGTCATAATGTCGAGATAAAATGACGTCTAAATGTCGTAAAACTGACGTACATTTGTCTCATCTTAACGACGTCATATATTGACGTCAAAAATACGTCATTATTTTCATATTATTGACGTCATTTTCAAGAAGCTAGTATCGTACATTTGACGGTATTTTATTGTTATTTTTATGACAAAACATAGGTTTTTAGATTACATTTAATAAAGACGACATTTTAACGTCATTTTTATGACTATCCCAGTTAAAAAAGCCGTTCTTTTGACGTTTTAGAAAATATTTCGGGTACATGTCCTATATATGCAGTACTTGCATTATGAAAATATCAAAATAACATAATTATAATGTAAAAAAAAATTTACGTTGTTTTTCAACAGCATTGTGACCCACCACACCATAGTCACATTTGGGATTGCCTAACTTCCGCGGTTACTTATCCAACTCTGAACTGCCGTCAACGTTGCTTGACTTCGAAGATCGTACGCTACCTAGCACTTTGTGATGATCCATGAACACTTGATGCTCATGAATACATATTTGTTATAGATTAGTTCAATAGATGCGAGAAACATGAAACTTGTAGTTAACTAATATTTTTAATAAATATAAATTTACAGTTTTTTTCATGATTTTTACATATGCGAAATAACATGTGGAATAACTTATAAAAATATGTTTTTGCTCTGTTCTTTTGATAAAGCTAAATTATACCTCAGACAGAACGCAATATTTATAAAATATTTATAATATTTATTTAAATATTTTATAAATATTTATCCAAATATTTTATAAATATTTTTGTGGTCTCAGATTTGACAAATCATAAAGATTAATCATAAATATTATAAAAATATTTATGAAATATTTATAAATATTTACAAAATATTACTTATACAAATCTTTATCTTTTATTTACCATAATATTATATAAAATATTTAGTCTATATTTTAATATGTTGAATAAAGATTTTTTTCTTCGTATATATAAAATATGTGTAAAATATTTATATAATATTTTGAAAAAATAAATATTAATAAATATTAATAATATTTATCATAAATATTATGTGCTGTCTGGGATGATTCTAAAATATTAATAGTATTAATTATATAAAATGTTATATTAATTTTAATAATGTTGTTTATTAACCAATCTTTAAATAATGATTAATAGTTATAAGTATCAAAGTGTCGTCCACCTCAATAATTCGTCATTTGAGGTCAAATCGTCAATTATTACAAAGAATTATAGTTAACGTCAGTAATTAGTCACTAATAAAACCTTATTAATACGTCGTAAAATGATCAATTAATTGACGTTATTAATTAGTCAAGAATATGACGTCGGAAATACGTTGTAGGATGGATAAATGACTGACGTAATTAATAGGTCAAAAAATGACGTTACTATTACGTCTTAATTTGGTAACATGACGTCCGCGACCTTAAATGACGAATTATTGACGTCGTATTAACGTCACCTTGCTACCTGGGATTATATGTAAAAGAATCTATAAACATAAAAAAATGGATCATCAATTTTTATTACATTTCATAACTAATCTTATTATTTACTTTTCATAGTTGAATATGGCTAAATAGCATATTTTAATATTTTAACTCTTAATTTATTTAGATATAATTAGGTTATGTATCTACATTTCGATACGCATTACAGTTAGATCTATTATACGACATAATTATACGACAAAGCTTGTGCGTTGCCTACGACTACAAGTACGACCGTCATAACTATTATGCCATGTTTTGTGCTTCGGCCCTAAGCAGTAAGGCAGTACAAAATAAAAATATTTTCTACGACTACTACTACGGCCTACGACTCTCCATTGTAAATGGCCCTTTACATTTCAGTGGATCTACCAGTTATTCCACTCGTGCCACGGCTGTCGCAACTACCGGCCAATCAGCCAACTTGACCATACTCAGCCGCGTTGCACTGCGTTCGATCAAGTAGGCCAGATTCAGTCGGTTCGGAGCGATCTATCAATCGATGCGAATAGTGCACCATGAACCGTCATTGTATATTATGTATTTTCATTTGACGTTTCAAATGTTTTAAGAAACAAATAGAAAAATGAAAGGAAAAAAAAGAACTAAAGAGGATGACTATAACATGAGGTGTGTCGAAAGTTTCGCTAAAATCATGTAACTCTCTTACTCCATCGCATACGTGTTTTGTAGTCGCGAATTAATGACGGTTGTCAGGTGCACATTTCGATTTTTGTCAACCATACTACGTTACTTGCTGTTTGATTTGTGAATATGTGTAATGCGACTTGAATATATTATACATGAGTTTTGTGCATAAAAAGGAATTTAAAAAAAGACGTTTATATAACAAAGAAGAAAGGGTCAAATCAAGAATCAAGAAAAGTAAAAATCAAGTAAATAAAAGAGTAAAAGAAGCGACATGGCGCCCCCCAACAGATCGCCTCGTCCTACCTCCGGTCTTAGCCACTCCGTGATCGGTAGCTATTTTATATACTTCAGATTACCTATTTGTTTTCTTCTTTTATACATTTCTACTAAATTTTTTTTCAACATAGTTAATATTTACTTAATTGACATTACGAAGATTAAATTTTTCTTAAATTAGGAAGTAAGTTTTGCAGGAATATTAAACGTAAATAAATCAAAGAAGGATGAATAAAAGAGTCCGATTTTAATAGCCTTGGTGCAGCAAAAAACAATGATCTACAGTTTATTTATAATTTTTGAGCTGCTGAATCTGACTTTAAAAAAATTTTAATATACTCATTCAGCAAGCAATATTTTATAAATGTTTTTTAAATATTTATTTTTGATTATTTTTACATTATTAGTTTATTGTACAAATAATATTTATTCAATATTTATTAAACATTTATTTTATACTAATTATTTATTTTAAATAACGATGAAAAAAATACAGGGTAATGAAAATGCAAATTAAAAAATAATGCATTACTTATTATTTTTTTAATAAATAATTATTTCTTTACTTATTAATTATTAAAAAAGTAATGCGTAAAAAAAAATCGCATTACTTATTTCAAAAGTAATGCGTAATGAAAAATATTGCATTACTTATTAAAAAAATAATGCGTAATGAAAAAAATCACATTACTTATTAAAAAAGTAATGCGTAATGAAAAAAATCGCATTACTTATTAAAAAAGTAATGCGTAATAAAAAAAAATCGCATTACTTATTAAAAAAGTAATGCGTAATAAAAAAAATCGCATTACTTATTAAAAAAGTAATGCGTAATGAAAAAAATTGTATTACTTATTAAAAAAGTAATGTGTAATAAAAAAAATTGCATTACTTATTAAAAAAGTAATGCGTAATAAAAAAAATCGCATTACATATTTTAAAAGTAATGCGTAATGAAAAAAATCGCATTATTAAGAAAGTAATCGCATTACTTATTAAAAAAGTAATGCGTAATGAAAAAAATCGCATTACTTATTAAAAAAGTAATGCGTAATGAAAAAAATCACATTACTTATTAAAAAAGTAATTTGTAATGAAAAAAATCGCATTACTTATTAAAAAAGTAATGCGTAATAAAAAAAATCGCATTACTTATTAAAAAAGTAATGCGTAATAAAAAAAATCGCATTACTTATTAAAAAAGTAATGCGTAATGAAAAAAATCGTATTACTTATTAAAAAAGTAATGTGTAATAAAAAAAATTGCATTACTTATTAAAAAAGTAATGCGTAATAAAAAAAATCGCATTACTTATTTTAAAAGTAATGCGTAATGAAAAAAATCGCATTATTAAGAAAGTAATCGCATTACTTATTAAAAAAGTAATGCGTAATGAAAAAAATCGCATTACTTATTAAAAAAGTAATGCGTAATGAAAAAAATCACATTACTTATTAAAAAAGTAATTTGTAATGAAAAAAATCGCATTACTTATTAAAAAAGTAATGCGTAATAAAAAAAATCGCATTATTTATTAAAAAAGTAATGCGTAATGAAAAAAATCGCATTACTTATTAAGAAAGTAATGCGTAATTAAGGATCTTCGCATTAGTTATTAAAAAAGTATTTTTTAATGAAACCGTAATGCATTACAAAAAGTAATGCATTATTTAGAACCCTGAAAAAATATTTATAAAATGTTTATTTAACGTTTATTTAATAATATTTAAAAATTATTATATTTTTATTAAAAATAATAGTTTAAGAAAATTATTTATGTAACATTTATTTAATGTTTATTCAAAATTTATTTTAAATTTAAAAGAATATTTAAAATAATATTTAAAAAAATATTAATTTAATATTAATTTAATATTTATATTTTAATAATTAATTATTTAAAATAATTATTTAGGGCCAATATTTATATATAATATTTAATTAATATTTATTTAATATTAATTTAACATTTTAATGAAACGTTTAAAATAATATTTACATAACATTTAATTAATATTTTTGTAATATTTATTTAAACCTTTAAAAAAATGTTTTAAAAAATATTTCTAAAATGTTTATTTAATATTGATTTAATATTTATGTCACAATAATTAATTATTTGAAATAAGTATTTAGAGCAAATATTTATATAATATTAAATTAATATTTATTTAATAATAATTTAACATTTTAATGAAATGTTTGAAATAATATTTACATAACATTTATTTAATATTTATGTAATATTTATTTAAACCTTAAAAAAATATTTAAAAAATGTTTATTTAATATTGATTTAATATTGATTTAATATTTATGTTACAATAATTAATTATTTGAAATAATAATCTAAGACATATATTTATATAATATTTAATTAATATTTTTTAATTTTAATTTAAGATTTTAATAAATTGTTTAAAATAATATTAACTTAACACTTATTTTATGTTTCTGTAATAATTATTTCACATTTAAAAAGTTGTTTAGAATAATATTTTAAAAAATATTTAAGTTATAGTTGGGAAGCTTCACTAATTATGTAGCGTAAATCAAGTGTAAAGAGGAAGTGAATCTATGTAATGAAAGAGTCACAAAAGCGTTTTATTTAATAGAGGTTTATTAAATTAATAGAGGTATTATTTATTAAATTTTATTTAATAAATAAAACCTCTAAGGCACAGATTGAAACATCGGAACATAAAGAAAGTGGAGATTAAGACAACATTGCACTTATTGAAACAATATGGCATATTAACAATACTCAAAAATTATAAGAAACGACATCTATTTTTTTTATTTTTTTACGAACTGAGCAAAAATAGATCTTTTCATATTTCACATACTATTTTGCATATGTGAAAATCAGTAAAAAATTGTAATACTTTATATTTATTTATAAAAATATAAATTAACTATACATGTTTCATCCTTCTGACAACATTTATTGAAATAATCTATAACAAATATGTATGCATTAACATAAAATATTCATGGATCATCACGAAGCATTAGGATACGTACGATCTTCAAAGTAAAGCAACGTCGGGAGTGGTTGATACTTGGATGGGTGACCGTTTTTTCAGGCGCAGAAATTAAATATGTTTTAACAGGTACTGTGCTGGGCTGAAACATGTATAGTCTTTTCCCCTTTACAAAATTATCGTAGAAATTTATTAGATTTGTGAAGTTACGTTGAATTTATCAAATTTATTTAATAATGCAATCAATTTTTTGCTTTTGTTGTAAATATACTTAGTAAATATTTAAAAAATCATGTACCAAATGTCAAAAAAACATTTTCTTAAATTTTAAAACAAATATTTATTAAATGTTAAAAAAATATTTTTCAAAACATTAAAAAAAAACGTTTTTCTAATTTAAAAAAGGGAACTTATCTCATTATTTTTAACGTTTTTAGAAATGTTTTTTAAATATTATTGAAAACATTTTTTAAATATTGTTTTGCTGATTGGGTACTAAGAAGCTGTTAAAATTAGCATATGATGATATTAAGTGTATAAGAAAATATCATAAAAATGGTACGTTAATGAAAGTTTAAATGTATAAGTAAACAATTAATGAAAATCCGCTGACATATAAACAATACAAATAAATAAATACAATATTTAGTCAAAGCAGATTTTTTAGTGCTTAAAAATATATTTTTTGCATGAATTGTACAATTCCTAGTAACAAAATATTATATACTATTGTAGAGTAAAATATTACAATAATGAAAGTTTAAATGTATAAATAAACAATATTAATGAAAATCCACTAACATATAAACAATACAAATTAATAAATAAAGATATTCAGTCAAAGCTGATTTTTTAGTGCTTAAAATATATTTTTTGCATAAATTGTACAATTTCCAGTAGTAAAATATTATATACTATCACAGAGTAAAGTATTACAATAGTACAATATTTTTAATGGACAAAAATCTACATATATTGTATACCTTAGAAAGCAAGAAATATTGAGTGTGTGTGTGTGTGTGTGTGTGATTAACGTTTTTAAAATTTTAATTTTATATAAATTTTCTAAACATTGTAACTTAATGTTTCATTAATATTTTAAAAATATTAATTATAATAATATTGTTGTCCTAATATTACTAAAATATTTTAAAAACATTTATTAATATTTTTTTAATGTTATTAAACGTTATGACATAATTTTGTAAATATTCTTAAAATATTATTTAATGAATATTTCTAAATAATTTTACAGACACATAAATTAAAATATTTTTTATGTGTGTATAATACAAATTATGTTATCATATAAATTAGAAATTTTTAAGCAATAAACGTGTGAATAAAAGTTTAGAACGAGCTAAATTTGGATCTAATGTTTAAAATTATAATTTATTTAACTTAAGTAAAAAGAACAACATACGAAATAACGAGACGTTTTGATTTAATTAACAAGGGAAGTGTCACGGGCGTTCGACGCCAATTTAATTCTCCATGAAATATCTTGTTGAACACAAAAATCAAAGAAAGACGTATTTTTTTAATGTGCGGAATTTCATGTTTAGAGAGTGAAACATCCTTTTAAAAGTAGAGGTATTTTGTTAAACAAAAGAATAAAAAATTTTTATCCTTACAACTTCGAAGCACTCTTGAAACCGTACAACTTTTATTTAAAAAATTTCTTTCTATCTCTTATACTTCCGACGGTATTCTCTCCGAAAGGGAAAAATCATTTTTTTCGAGGGGGTGTTTCACTCTCTCACCATGAAAATCTGCACATAAAAGAAAACGTGTGTCTTTGATTTTTGCATTCAACAACATATTTCAAGAAGAATCAAATTGGCATCGGGCGCCTGTGACAAGAACTGTTGAAAAATCAACAGCGTCTCACCAAAGTACGCAGACTTAAAGCGATAAAAATTATTTAAAAATTATTTATTAATGTTTAGGGATAGAATTGTTTAGAAGGTTCTTAAACAAGTCCCGAACTGTATGAAAAATATTTTCTGACGCCCAGAACTGTCGAAAAATCAGCAGCGTCTCACAAAAATACGCATATTTAGGGCGATAAAAATTATTTAACAATTATTTATTAATGTTTGCGGACAGAACTCTTTACGAAAGGTTTAAATACATTTAGAACTGTCAAGAAAATATTATATAATGCACAGAACTCTCGAAAAGCGAGTAGCGTCTCACCTATATTCCCGTAAATTCGACATTCTCGTAGGATAAAAATTATTTAACAATTATTTGTTAATGTTTGCGGGCAGAACTCTTTACGAAATTTTTAAATACATTTAGAACTGTAAAAAAATATCATTTATAATGCACAGAACTCTCGAAAGACTACCAGCGTCTCACTCATATTGTAAATTCGACATTCCCGGGAAATAAAAATTATTAAAAAATTATTTTTTAATGTTTACTGGCAGAACTTTTTAGAAGACTTTTAAACAAGTTTGTAGCTATACGAAAAATATTTTATGACGCTCAGAATTGTCGAAAAATCAGCAGCGTCTCACCAAAATTTATTACGCATATTTAGAGCGATAGAAATTATTTAACAATTATTTTTTAATGTTTGCGCACAGAACTCTTTACGAAATATTTAAATACATTTAGAACTGTCAAAAAAATATTATATATTGCACAAAAACTCTCGAAAAACTATCAGCGTCTCACTCATATTCCCGTAGATAGGTCTTTTTCGGGTATTAAACATTTTTTATTTAATAATTAATAACGTTTGCAATCAGAACTCTTTGAAAAGTGGTTATGTACGTCCAGAACTATACAAGAAATACTTTATAATGCACAGAACTCTTTGAAATTGATCAGCATCTCACCTTTATTCCATTTTTAATTATAAAATTTATTAAAACATTAAAAATATATTATTTATCTGCAAAACTCTTTTTGGAACTATTATAGAACTGTAGATCTTTAAAAATCCAACAAGAATTAAGGCAGAAACTTTCGTAGGACAAAGTGAGATGCTGCGTGAAGTTAGCGTTTCACTTTGCACTAATCGATTTTTTTGCTTTATCGACCAGAACTATGAGTTTAACTTATCAGGAACTGTAGAATTATTGAAAAGAAACTCAGAATTTTCAATAATTAATGATTTTCCACCAAATGATGCCAACTCCACACACACAATTGTTATAGTAACTAAAATGTACAATTACGTCCCTGATTATTAAAATTAGAAAAAGTTATAATGTATTGGAATTTAGGATCAGATCAGATTATTTACTTCGACTTAGATGAAACACAGGTTGAATAGTGAGTTTTTTCTTTATAAAGTCTCCTGCCGTTTGCTTATCGGTATGAGTCAGATGCTAGCGAAAATTGTTAAAACAAAATTTTTTTACCTTTTTAAAAGAAGGTAAAAGAATGGCACCAAGTGTGTGTATGCTCCTTTAAAAAAACATTTATACCTAAGATAAAACTTCACTTAACCTAAGTAATATAACATTCTTATTCCAACCAAAATGTAACGTTAATTATTAAACTAACAATTATTATAAATGAAGAATTACACACACACATACATACACACATTAATCTTCTCTATAAAAATAATGATATCAAAATATTTTACGCCAACTATAATAATAAAATATGAATTCATATGAACTAAAACACTTACTTTATTACTATTCTTTGGCCAGTATTCATAATATTCCAACACAAATGAAAATTTAATTATAAATTTAATTATAAATTTAATTATATATAAATATAAATAATTATAAGTGTCCGATAAAATTTAACTTTTTTTTGTAACACAAATGCAAATAGTCATTTCCGGCGTATTTTTGCGTGCTGAACACGAATCTGTTGTCAAAATTTGCTATCACGTCACAATCTTGAGAAAAATGGTGTCAAAGAAGTTAAAAATGACAATTTTGAAGACGTTATAATACGGGCATTAAATTCTTTTAACAAATTCTGTTAATATTCTTCAAAAATGTCAACTTTTAGCTTTAGAATGCACTTTGGTCAGTTTTTATATGATTTTTCGTTTTTGAAATATAATAATTTAATTTACAGTTTTTTTCATATATAAAAAATAAATACGAAAATCATTTTATTTTATCTTAATACTGCATTATAAGGAAAATAAATTTCTTACTTGTATAATATAATAGGATTATATAAATTAAAAAGTAATATAAAATAATAAAATATAATATAACAAAAAGATTATAAAGAGACAACCGCACTTGGTATTATTCGAGATCAACGACGTAATCTGATTTCATGTGCATGTGTTTATGTGCATTCTCTGAGTGTATGCCGTATGGTATGGTGTACGCGCGCGCGCGTGTGACTGTGTGTGTGTGTGTGTGTGTGTGTGTTTTATATTTGTGATAAAACACAAAACTTTAGATATCTCGGCAATGAAAAATCATATTGCAACGAAACAAAGTGGATTTTAAAGCTAAATGTTGATATATTCGAAAGATATATTAACAAAATTTGTTAAAAGAACTTAATGCCACTATTATAACATTTTGAAAATCATTGAAATCGTCATATTTTGCTGCTTTGACGTCATTTTACTCAAAATTGTGACGTGATAGCCAAATTTTACGGAATAACGGATTCATGTTTAGCAGGCAAAACGTCGGAATTGATTATTTGCATTCGTGTTACAAAAATAGTGTCAGACAGTGTTATTAAACTAACAATTATTTTAAATAAAAAATTACACGCACGCATGCACGCACGCACGCATGCACGCACGAACGCGTACACACACACACACACACACACACTCCGAATAAATACATTAATTGTTATTATATTTATTTCTCTCCCCCTACCCTTTCCCTCGTATGTGTGTATATTCGGTTTAGCAGCACCAAGTTTTTTGAAAAAGTATTTATTTATAACATATAAAACATTTAGTTGTAATAAAATATTTATTTGTCTGCTTTATATTATTATTATTCTTCATTCTATCTTTGTATGGGCGCAAAGTAGCCAATATCTTATTCATGGATACTAGTAGTAAGAACCAAAGAATAGTAATATAATAGATGTTTTAGCTCATATAAATATCCATTATTGTAGTTGGCGCAAAATATTTTGATATCATTATTTTTGTAGAGAAAGTTAATGTGTGTGTGTGTAATTCTTCATTTAAAATAATTGTTAGTTTAATAATTAAAGTTACATTTTGGAATAAGGTCTGTAGTATTACTCAAATAAAGTTTTATTTTAGTTATAAGATGTGTTTTTTAGAGGAGCATACACTTAGCGCTTCTTTTTTAGCTTTTTAAAAGGTAATTCTGTTTTGATATCATGCATTTTGTAGTTTGAAGCATTTTATACGATAAAGCAACTGTTTTATATTAAAATCTTCTTTATTTCATTTTTTTATTAGGGAGCAAAAGTTTTTTTATAACAGTTTTTCATGGGCGCAATTAAAATTTTGAAATCAAAAATCTGGTATTTATAATTCAATCTTATATTGAAGATTGTTTTAAGTTTATCATTAATGCTTTATAGTAAAAGTTATTATGATATAGTGATTAACTAAAGACAATCTTAATATATAAATAATAAATACAAGATGAAACTACGAATACCACCTAAAAAGTAGTAATAAAGTAGATGTTCTAGTTTGTATAAATTTGGTATCCATGCACAGTAACCAATATTTTAATTATATATTCTTTAAAAAAATATATCATTTAGGTTGAATTAGATCAAAAGATTTTTTCTACCCTATTGTTATATTCTTTAACTTTTACTTACAACTTTTTCTAATAATTAAAATTAAAAAGTAATAATAAAGTAGATATTTTAGTTTATATAAATTTGATATTGGTGCATAGTAACCACACACAATATTTTAATCATATATTTTTTCAAAACATATTATTCAGATCAAAAGATTTTTTTTACTATATTATTATATTTTTTAATTTTTTTCTAATAATGTAATTAAAACAAAATGTAATTATTAATCAATATTAATAACTATTAATTAGCTTTATTAACAAAATTTTTTAATAACTGTTTTTCATAATATTAATTTTTATTCTTTATCTATCTGCCATACTAGCAACATATACATGTAATTGCTTGTACCTAGGCGGTAAGAGACCTTGTCTTTGTCAATGTCATCAATACAACCTATGCATAACTCCATGCAACATTTCGTCCATCTCATAATTAATTCCAGTGTGAAATTTATCAAAAAGCTCAGTTACAATAAATATTTAATATTTAAATATTTAATATGTTTATTAATTTAAAAAACAATAAATAATTTTTGAGAATGACGTAATCTGAAAACATTTTAAGATACAGATTTCATATGATAATATAATAACCATATTTTTTTCAACATCAAATGTACTGGGTTAAAAACATATTTTAAGTGTTCTGCCCCTAAATATAGAATATATTATTAAAGTAAAAAAAATTATTAAAATATTTTTATAACTCAAAAAGTGGCATTCGCCATTGTATTGTCCCCACTGTGGTTTTCACATACACATACAGGAACGTTGCAACTCGTATAAACGCAGCCGTAGTATTGAACTTTTTATAGCGAGTGCTCATCCGAACGAAATGTAAATACGCAAAAACCATGTTTTGTATGACGGTATCCAAACAAAATGCATACATAAACGTCAAATTGGGGTATAAACGTGCTCCATTTTTACTTTACCCAGTGAACACAGTAATATAGTAGCAGTGTAACAGCAATGTAACCGAATATAACAGGTTACGTTACTCTGAAATTACACGTAACTTACATGTAAGTTATAATTTCCGACTCAGCAATATAACACGTCATAATTACATGTTATCTAACCGTCACACAACAGTTACAAAGAAAAATAAAATAAAATAAAAATTTCATTTTTTTAAAATTATTTTTATCAACAGCACATACTAAATTTAGAATAAATTTTTATTAATTAATTAAATTTAAATTATGTTATTTTTTATTTTATTTTTACTTGCCGCTGCTAGGTTTGAACCCGGGACCTTAGGATGACGAACCTTGTACTCTACCTGCTACGCCAATTTGACTCATCGATATGGGTACTTTTGTTATTGTCTACATATACTTATATGTTATAAACTGACGCAACTATATTATTTTTTATAAAAGCAATTAAATTTTGCAAAACATATTAAAAATAAATAGCATTAATTTATTTACTTATTAATTTCATTGTTAAATTTATCTTTTTCCATAACCTTAATAATTAATTTGATGGAAATTGCGATCTATTTAGCACTAATCTTTGAAGCGTTCAAATGATTAATTAGATGGTTAACTATATAGATTGTAATTCTAAGAAAAAATTGAATAGTATACATTTATTATTCTGTTTTTGTTCAGTACATGATGAATTTCGATTTTGTGCATTTTTTGTGCGCAGTAATTGTAGACAAACCGTTATTTTTGAAAACATTATCTTTATAATAATTTTTTTTATTATTAAATAGATCTGTCATTCAGGATGTTATAATGTTGTCTGATTTCTGAGTCAACTACGACGCATCGTTCCGTAATAACATTGATACGAACGTGTTATGTTACGATTATACAATTTTTGTTGAATAACTGTAACGCCAAAACGATGTATAACAGCTATATCACTTGCGTATAACAAATATTACGTAACAGGTTATTTCCATGTCATATAGCATCTACATATCACAAGAATAACATGTAACTTCCATGTTACATTACCGCTATAAAATGTGTTCACTGGGTTATGTTTACACTGATTGGAAACTAATGACGTTCCAACGCCAAGTAGTGTCTCTCTAGATTCTTAAGACTTTAAATTAAATTATGGTTAGTGTTCAGAGTCATCTGCTAAATTAGGAAATAAAATCAAATTCGCCTTGGGCTATAAAAATATCCCGGTATAACATTCTAAGTTTAATAATGAGATGGATAATATGCTTTGGATAACTGTTGCAAGGACAAAAACTTGTTACCAAGTTACCGGCAATTATATACGTGACTAGTACGACGAAGAATAAGGATAAATTATCAAAAACATTTAAAATATATATTAAAAAATATTTAAAAACCTAATTAATGATCACTTCTATTAATTAATAGTAACATTTTAAATAATTACATTATTAGAAAAAAGTTTCAAATATATATATATATATATATATATGGGGCGTTCTTTGTGAAAACACCCCCTTCCGCACATTTTATTTTTTAAGATAAATAAATGTTTAAGTGCTGAAAATTTTTGTTGATCTATCTACTTTTCAATGCCGTGTGGCAAATTTGGAAATGCATAATGGCGGACCCAAAATGGCGGCCGAAACAAAGAAAGAAGCCATTATTTATAATATAAAATAACATTTGCACATTATTTGATTCTGAAAAGGGCCGATTCAGATGTGTCCTGATTTTAGGCAGTGTTGTTAATCCCTAAAATACACTCTGGGTTAAAATAACTTAAAAAGAAATTTATAAAATTAAAATTCAAATTAAAATTTATTGATATCTATTTTGAAACAATTAAATTAATCTTAATCTTAAATGTTTGAAAAATTCACCTAATTTTTAATTTAAAATAATTTACTTTTTCGTCGCAGTAACCATTGAAAGTGCTTTGGGTCATTTTGACCCAGTGTATTATATTTATGTCCCATACAGGAAGTTTACAAAGAACGCCCCATATGTATAGAAGGGATTAAGGTGAGCATAGAAGTTTACTATAGTTTTTGAATATCTCCAATAATAACCGAGCAAATTATTAAGTTTTTAAATTGTACGAATGAGAGCGCGCCGAGAAAAGCGCTGAACCACTCGAGCTATAGCACGGCCCACTGTGTCAAGCATTGGCTGCCGGCTCGAGCAGCTCAGCGCTTCTCTTGGTGCGCTCTCATTTGTACAATTTGAAAAATTAATATCACTATCATTGGAAATATAAAAAAAAGTGGACTTTTATGTAATATTTAGATAATATTTAAACATATGAAATCTTTTTGTTAAACTGTTCTCAGATCATATATCATTTTTGAAAATTAGTTTGTTAATTACAATTGCAATTATAATTTAAATAATTACATTATCAGTAATTGGGATTAACAATTAATATAAGTATAGTAATATAGCAAAGAAAAAAGTTGTATACAATTAATTTAAAAAATTACAAAATTAATTAAATTAATTTGGTTTTTTATACAAATTTTAATATTTTTTTATAAACTATTAATACAAATTTCTATTGAAAATATATAAACTTTATACTAACTTATTTTCAGATTATATAAATTTCAAAAATTAATTTATTAATTATTTTTTATTTTTATTACAGATGTATTAAGCATTTAATACTACAACTGAACTATGTTACTCTCTGATTGATTTTAATTGACCGATGTTAATTAAAAGATGATGTTTAGTTGTGCATCGATTAAATACTGATAATGTTGTAAGGATAAGCACTTTTGTCGTCAAGGTACTGGTAATTATATGCATTGCTAGTAAAATGAAGAATAAAAATTAGTATTATTAAATAAAATTTTATTAAAGCTAATTAGTAGTTGTTAATGTTGATTGACAATTATAGCAACACTTAACTGAAACACAATTCTACATCACACATCTCATTTCTTAATGAGTAACGTAGCTCAATTAAATGTTTAATACATCTATAATAAATTTATATAATAAAATTACTTGACAATTACAGCAACATTTAACTGATCTACAATTTTGCATCACACAGCATCTCATCTATTTTATCGACACCAATGTAAAGTTGAATCGGAGAGTAACGTAGCTTACAAGGGAACCTCGTGAATCCGAAAATTCTGATTTTAATGAAATATGTTTGATTTTAATAAAATAAATTTGGCATAAATGTAGAGGGAGTAAATATATGAATTTAGAAATTTTTAGTTAGTGCTTATAAACGGTTTAAAGGGTTGAAACCACCTTCAAAAATTGAGGGTTTTGCCTTTTCTCAATATATCTCATAAACTAAACAAAATATCAAAAAATACAAAAGTTTTATACAAAAGTTTTACAGCATAAATATTTGTATTTAACTATGCTGTTTATTAAAAAAAATTTTTTTTCAAAAATTTACCCTTTATACCTTCCTTATATTGAATATTTATTGCATCAAAATTTCAATTTGGCACAAATGAAATTCGGTACAAATGTAGATGGAGGCATTACACGAATTTAGAAAATTTTAAATAATGCTCAAAAATGATTTAAAAGGTTAAAACCACCCTTTAAAGGTTGAGACATTTTTGCCTTTTTTCGATATATCTCGTAAACTTAAAAAATCATAAAAAATGTTTAATACAAAAGTTGTACAGTATAAATACCTTTATTTAATTACGCTGTTTATAAAAAAAATGTTTTTAATAAAAAAAACTTTCTAATTAAAAAAATTTTTAAGAAAATTGACTTTTATGTATCTAGCATTTATAAAGTAATTATACCATCTTATACTACGTATAGGCTTTTTTCCCCACTTTTCCAATATTCCATAGTTTTCCTTTTCTTATAGTTACACGGGTTTAATTTGCCCACATTCGAAACGGCCACGTTCGAAACAGCCACGTACGGAACGGCCACGTTCGGAACGGCCACGTTCGGAATGGCCACGTATTTTTACTTGAGCATGCGCAGCGGGCATATCCTCATGCTCCTTAGTTACAAGCGCATGCTCTGTCCAGCACAAGCCATGCAAAAAATGCATAAATATTAATTGAGCAACCTAGCGAGAAACGATAATAAATTCGACATCAATTCGACGTCGAATCGACATTGAAATGATGATTTCGATGTCGAATCGATGTCGATTTGATGTACTATTACTCATTGTAAATATTTAAATATCTACATACGTATTTTAACAAGCATCTTGTTTTGCGTGGAAAGTCGCAAATGTTGTGCAGAGAATGCTTCGCGCATACACGCACGCACGCACGCACGCACGCACGCACGCACGCACGCACGCACGCACGCACGCACGCACGCACGCACGCACGCACGCACGCACGCACGCACGCACGCACGCACGCACGCACGCACGCACGCACGCACGCACGCACGCACGCACGCACGCACGCACGCACGCACGCACGCACGCACGCACGCACGCACGCACGCACGCACGCACGCACGCACGCACGCACGCACGCACGCACGCACGCACGCACGCACGCACGCACGCACGCACGCACGCACGCACGCACGCACGCACGCACGCACGCACGCACGCACGCACGCACGCACGCACGCACGCACGCACGCACGCACGCACGCACGCACGCACGCACGCACGCACGCACGCACGCACGCACGCACACACACACACGGGTGTACGGGGGGGCCTTCGGCCCCCCTCCCGCACTCACCCCGTACAAGTCGCTAACTCATGTGCATTGGAAATCAAGTAAAACATACGTGGCCGTTTCGAACGTGGCCGTTCCGAACGTGGCCGTTCCAAACGTGGTCGTTCCGTACGTGGCTGTTTCGAACGTGGCCATTTCGAACGTGGTCAAATTTACGCGTGGCCATTTCGAACAATGGGCAAATTATATCCACTCATAAATTTTACATTAAAATAATAAATTTAACATTAATAAATTGTAAATTATTATATTTTCATGTATTTATTATTACCTAATATATATTTATATTTTTTCTCTTTTAAACACTCTTTCTCACTTGGTCCGTTTCTACAAACTCTCCTTCTAAAAAAGAGATTCACTGTGAAATACAAAGAACTATCAAAAGTCAAATACGGCGAACTGTCAAAAGTTTAACAGACGACAGAGTAAAGTGAGTCACACAGCACGAATTTGACAACCAACAACTAATCAGCATTGCGGAAAAGCGGTGACAAAATAAATAACATCCCTTTTTCAAAAGTGGATTGTATTGTATTCTAATAAGGAATTCTCTTCCATTGGAATATTAGTATTTAAGGCAACCCACTCCCATACTTTTTTTATGCTTAACCTGCATTTAAAACATCTTTTAATACTGAAATAATTGAATATAAAATATTTCCTCCAGCCTATATTTATTTTTCCTTTTCTCCACGTTGAGTCATTTCGAGCATCAGAGAACCGTTTTCCTTTCCTTTTTTAGATTGCGTATTTTTATTTCTTCCTTCTTTGACTATTTTCTTAAGCACCCGAATATGAAATCCTTCTCTTTTACCGTCAAATTTATTTTGCTTTATAATTACGTTCATCAGATTTTTATCATTCATCAAAGAGAGATAGAAGGAGAAAGAGAATTATTAATTAAAATAAAAAGTGACTATTTTTTGCAGATTTGGCGCAAATGCGAGCGTTGATCGAGTCGACAGGGATATTGGGTGAAGCTACGTGCCCTTCTTGCGATATGCCATTTGACAAGGGCAAGAAACGTCGATTGATCGATTCCTGTGGCCATGAACGTTGTTACTCTTGTTTGTTTCGCAACGAAGTCTGTCCACTCTGCTTGCGTGACTATGATTTCAATGACGATAACGACAATGACGAGTTGGAAGAGCCACCTCTCAGAGACGTTTTCTCGGCTCCACAGTCTACCTTCGCGTTCACGGATGTTTGGCTGGATGAATCATCAACAAATTCTCTCTGTAGCAGTCCGAGGTTATGTACTAAGGTCATCACGAAGACTCAACCACCGTCGCGAATTATACACGTAAGTTTGTTGTTCTCCATAAAAGAAAATACAACCTTAAAAATTTTTCCGTATTGTAAAACACTTTAGAAAAATTTCAATAAAATTTTAACATAATTTTAATAAAATTTAATTAAATTTGAAGGGTGAAGTTTTGAAAAGCTGGGACATTCGGTTGTTTTGAAATTATGTATTCTTACGTGTTTTGATGCGTTAATTACGGATAGGAGAATGAAAATTGGCACAAAATTAATTTTTATTACAAAAACCATGAAAAACCCATTAAAAAAATGGTTTTTTCTATTTATTTCCGTAAATAATAGAAATTTCAAAAAGTATTTCAGATTGTTGGAATGCTTGTATGAATGTATTTATATTGTAACGAGTACGCAGATACGCCGATGAGTGCTGACACTAAGTAAAAGTAGAGCAGCGCGTAAAGGCGTAAGAAAGAAGAGAAAGTAGAAAAGAAGAGAACGCCGTGCGGACCACATGTATTAAATAGTTATAAGTATAGAATAAATAAAGATATAGAAAACAAACTTATTCGACAATTAAATCCACTCACCTCACATTCTAACAAGGTAGCAGAGCGTGATTGGTTCGAGTTTTGAGGCTGTATAAGTGCCAAGCAAGAAGAAAAGGAAATCGGAGTTTGAAGTGATTGACTATGCAGGTAAAGTCGACATACAAGGAAAAGACCAAGATGGCAAAGAACGAAATCACGATACCGGTGTTTGATGGAGAAAACTATGCAATGTGGAAAAAGAGAATTACGATATACTTGAAGTTTAAGAACTGCGCTGAAGTAATTACACGTAAGAAGGCCCCAAGTGATACTTTGACATGGGATGAAATTAAGCTAAAGGTAATTAATTATATCTATAGTGCAATCTCAGATAAACAGTTAGAGTTCGTGTGCGAGGAAACTACGGTGTATGGTATTATGAAGAAATTCGACGAATGTACTAAAAACAGTCAACGGCTCTACAAATAATATGCAGAAACAAACTTGGCAAATTAAAGTTGAAGGACAACAGTGATTCAGTGACGTTTTTCAGTGAATTCGAAAAGGCAATAAATCATCTGAAAACTACAGGAGCAAAAGTAAGTAAGAAAGAAAAGTTAAATTATATCCTGGATACGCTACCCGAAAGTTATAGTCATATTGGAGATCCAATAGACGCTATGAAAGAAGAAAACTAAACGGTTGAATATGTTAAATTAAAATTAAAATTCAAATGTCGCGGAATTAAAAAACAACAAGGAGGACGAGTACATGGGGAAGAAATTAAATACATTTGTTGCTGAAATTGGAAGAAAAAAAATATAACATAAGTGCTACAGATGTGACAAAGCTGGACATATGAAAAAAGATTGTCATCATGGCAGCCAAGCAGGCAAAGGCGAATAATGGAGAAGAGGACCGTCAACACGTGGTCGAGGAAACACCGGAAGAGGCCATTACATAAGGAATCAAGGAAGGGGACGCGGCAGCTATCGCGGCAATACGAGAGGATATCGCGCTAATCAACTACGACAAACCAGGATCGAGCGCGTGGATCACGATGGTGGAATGCAACATGGCGAATAAGGATGTTCAAGGAAATAGATTAGGTAAAAGTGAAATTAATTGACTTAGACAGCGAATGTACAGATCATATTATAAAAAATGAAAATTATTTCAATAAATGTATTGAATTAAAAAAACCTAGTAAATGTTTATTTAAGTAATAAGAATGTAGTACAAGTTACAAAAAATAGGTACAGTTATTAGCAAGTTTAAAGCATTCGGAAATAAATTTAGGATAAATAACGTATATTATGTAAAAGATATGCATTCAAATTTACTTAGCTATGGAAGAATTACGGATACACATACTATTGTTTCTAAAGGTAAATTAACAAGAATATATAATAATTATGATAACCTTACAGCAGTAGCTTGGAAGGAAGGGAATTTGCATTAAATGAAAAGTGAAATTGAATATATTAATGTAAGTGTTTCAAGTAGCAATAAAATTATGAGTCAAAAAGAGAAGTGCACCGAATGTTGAGTCATGTCAATTTCAATTATTTGAATACGTTAAGTAAAAGATAAATATTAGAAGGTATACCAAATAAATTAGAGTCAGAATTCATGAAATGTAAAACTTGTATTGAAAATAAAATGAATAATATACCATTTGAGAATAATAGAAATCGAGCAAAAGAAGTTTTAGAAATTGTTCATACAGATGTGGAAATTTTCAGACAACAGAATTAAATGGTGAAAAATTCTTTATTTCATTTATTGATAACTATAGTAAAATAGCTAAAGTTTATCCGATAAAATTTAAAACTAAAGTTTTTGATTGTTCAGTAGAATTTGTAAACGAAAGCGAAAACTTAACTGACAAACGAGTTAAAATATTGAGATGCGATAATGGAAAAGAATATATAAATAATCGTATGTATAACTTTGCAAAAGAAAAGGATATCCTTATTAATACGTGTCCGACTTATGTACATGAATTAAATGAAACAGCTGAACGATTTAACAGAACCATTATGGATATATTTAGATGTTCATTAACTGAAGCAAATGTAGAAAAAAAATATTGGCCAAAAATAGTCTGTGCAGCTACTTATTTGAAAAACCGTACCTTAGCAAACACTATTGAAAAGGAAACTCCTTATGAAATATTCTGTAAAAGAAAGCCAGAGGTAAAACACTTGCGTTTATATAAAAGTAAAATTTTTCTAAAGATAGAACAAAAGAGAACAGAACAAAAGAGTACGTCAAAATGGGACAAGAAGGCAGATCTAGGGATTTTGCTAGGTTATAGCGATGTAGGATATATGTAGGGTACTGATAAATAACAAAATAATGATTGCTAGACATGTAGATATTATAGAAGATAATGTAAAATGTATTGGTTCAAATGGAAATGAATCGGAAAATAGGAGTAACACTGAAAATAGTGGAAATAAAAAGTCGGATGACAGTGAGAGAAGTGACTCAGACTCATAGTTAGGTAAAACTAAAATTGAAATAATTAAAGGTAAAAGTAAAAATAATAACATAATTAATAAACATGAAGTAAGGAAATCTAAGCGTGAAAGAAAGCAAATTCAGAGATATGATAATTATTATAAACAAAACAATTGTGTTTACGTAAATTATTGTAGCGCAGATACACCAAATACATTTGAGAAAGCGATAGAAATCGATGAACGTGTATATTGGAAACAGGTTATAGATAAGGAAATTAATTATTTAAAGAAAAACAAGACTTAAGATCTAATAAAAAATGTACAAAGTAAAAGGGCTCTAGACATTAAATAAATATATACAAAAAAGTCTGATATTAGGTATAAAGCTAGGCTAATTGTTAGAGGATTTCAACAGACCGAAATAGTTGAGGATATATATTCTCCTGTAGCAAAAATGCAAACTTTTAAAATTCTATTAACATGTTGTTAATATAGGGTTAAAAATAGAACAAATAGATGTAGAAACAGCATTTCTTAATGATAAAATAAATTCTAAAATATATGTACAACAACCAAAAGGTTATAAAGACAGTACAAATAGAATCTGTAAGTTAAAGAAGGCGTTGTATGATTTAAAAGAAAGTCCGCGAGCATGGTATGATTGCTTGGATAACTTTTTAAAAACTTTCGGATTTAAGAAAAGCAATCTAGATTACTGTTTATATATGTTATGGTCAAACCTGTTGCGCGGGCGTTCCTAGGATTGACTGGTCAATGCGCGGAATAACTAAGCGTTTTGGTCAAAGTCCGAAATAATTTTGTATTTTGGCCTTTGACTGACATGTTTTTAGTCTATCCTAGGAGTGGCTAACATGGCTGATCAAAGCTAGAAACTGAAAAAATTACTTCGGACTTTGACTAGTCAATCCTAAGTGTGACTTAATTTAGACTTTAAAAAATAAAGCCAAGATTTTTTAATAATATTTTTATTGTTAACATAAAATAGATTTTACTTAAAATAGACAAACCTTTGGTAAATATTTAGAACATAAAATATATTCTCTTTTAAGAACATAAAATGTACTCTCAAAAATGCGCGAATTTCAAATGTCTATATGTATTTTTATGAGCATCTCGTTTAGCGTGAAAAGGCGCAAACCCATGTGGTGCAGTGAATGCTTTGCGCGCGCGCACGCACGCACACACACACACACACACACACACACACACACACACACACACACACACACACACACACACACACACACACACACACACACACACACACACACACACACACACACACACACACACACACACACACACATACAGGGGGGGGGGGAGCAAGGGGGGCCTTTGAAATTCGCGCATTTTTTGCATGGTTTGTGCTAGACAGCAACGCATTCGTGCCGTGAATCGCTCACGAATAGCAGACAGATTAGAACACCTGCAAGCCGCATAGCGGGCTTACATGGCGTTATTGTAATCATACCTAAGATTGACTGGTCAATGCGCGAAACAACCAAGCGTTTTGGTCAAAGTCCGAAGTGATTTTTTCAGTTTCTAGCTTTGACCAGCCATGTTAGTCATTCCTAGGATAGATTAAAAACATATCAGGCAAAGGCCGAAATACAAAACTATTTCGGGCTTTGACCAAAACGCTTGATTATTCCGCGCATTGACCAGTCAATCCTAGGAACGCCCGCGCAACGAGGTTTGACCATGACATATACACTAGTTGATAGAGAAAACACTATATACTTGATAATATTTGTTGATGATCTATTAATTTGCAGTAAGAATAAAGAAGAAATTAAAAGGATTTATTATCAAACAAATTCAGAATAAAGACTTAAATGAAGTAAAAGAATATTTTGGCAATAATATAAATTATAATTATAATAAACATGAAATGAAACTAAATCAAAAGAAATATTAAATCATTAGCTAGGAAATATAACTTTCAAAACAGTAAACTTTACAGTACACCTATGAAAGTAAATATAAAAATTGAAAAGTCTGATACATGCGAACGAAATATCCAACATCGAAATTTGATAGGAGCATTGCCTTGCGAATGTTAAAATATTTATATTTAACAAAAGACTTAAACCTTAATTACATAAGAAATGAAAACTATCAAATATTAGGACTGTTTCGTAGATGCCGTTGGGCCGGTGATAACCTAGATAGGAAATCTACGTCAGGATATGTAATTAGATTATTTGGAAATGTAATTTACTGGAAATCAAAAAAACAAAAGTGTGTAACAAAAGCGTTTGTAGAGTATGTAGCATTGTCAGAGGCAGTAAGCGAATTGAAATTTGTAAAAGAGTTATTAAAAACATTCAATATAAATCTAATAAAAGCAATAAAGATCTATGAAGATAATTCTGGAACAATTAATATAGTGAAATACGGTAACGTCACAAAGAACTCGAAGCATATTGAAGTTCATTATCACTATGTACATAAATATGTAAGAAAGGGTATTAATGATGTACTCAAGGTTAATTCTAATGAAAATATTGCAGACATCTTTACAAAATCGCTGAGTAAAGGAAAATTCAAATGTTTATTAAATGTTAAATAAAAAGAGATTGATGTAAAACTAAATGTACAATATAAATGTAAGGAGGCGTGTTGGAATTCTTGTGTGAATGTACATTTATATTGTAACGAGTGCGCAGATGCGCCGATGAGTGTTGACATCTAGTAGAAATAAAATAGCGCGTAAAGGCGTAAGAAAAAAAGAAAGATAGAAGAGAAAAGAATGCCGTGCAGACCACATGTATTAAATAGTTATAAGTATAGAATAAATAAAGGTATAGAAAACAACCTTGTTCTACAATTAAATCCGCTCATTTCACATTCTAATACAGATAAAAGTTGTAGATCTCATCAAAATCCACATTTTATGTTCCATTGATTTTTGCCATAAAAATAACAATTTTTGAGAAAAACAACGTTAAGTGTTAAACCCATTCAACACAAATAATTCATAAAACTCATCCAACCTAAATCGAATTTTATTAATTAATTTTAACGCTTACTTATACTATTTTTAAGTTTTTTTATTATATGTATATTTAAGTATGTGAACAGAATAATTATTGACGTAGTTTTTGACCATAAGTACAGGGAGGATGTGAATGGATCTCGCTTCACGTGGAAAGTCGAAAAGCCATGTGGAACCAAATAATTACATTTTGAATAATTATAAATTTTGCGTTTTCTAAACGTTGTTCTGTTTCACTTAAACTTTTGACTTTGAATTCAAGATTCGGGCGGCGGACTCGATAAATAAAAAGCCACAGGCTATATTTCAGTTTTCATTTTAATTAGATATAATTTAATTGAAACGTGTGATCCCATAAGCTAATATATACAAAGCCTTAAACTAATATATACATGAATTCTTGTGTTGCAAGGAAGATAACAAGGAGTCTGTTTGGCGGTATCGCAGGATATCGCAATAGTAGTTCTGATTCGCTCGCGGTGAGTCGACGGAACGACTATGTTTGGCCCGAAGGCTCCACGGCGGTATCGCTGCAGTTATTGGTCTGGTGATTGGTGAAAGAATGAAGCCAAAAACAGGCTAAAAATTACCTCTTTTGCCACCCTTGAATTCCGCCACTCTAATTTGGTGCTAAACAATAGTTATGCATAAGAAATTAATCCCTTAAAAGGTTTAGGTTGAGCCCACTCTTTATCTTCAAGATATGAGAGATCACAGTTTACATTCTGCAACACTAACACAAACACACAAAAAAAGAAAAGTGGTCTGTCTCTAGAATCCTACTAGTTAATCTCTATGTATTTTAACGTGTTGAAAACGAATCTGGTGTCAAAATTGCTCTATCACCCACTATCTTCCGCTTTCAGCACGTCAAAATACATAGAGATTGACGTGGTCTCAGAGACAGATGACTTTACTATTTTTATGTGCCTGTGTTAGCGTTGCAAAATGCAAACTTTGACCACCCCTGTCGAGCTGGCCCACCCACCATGCAAAAATAAAAAAAGAATAACGCAAAATTATGAGCTATTTATGAGCTCTTACATGCCACCAATTAAAATTTTTAAGCTCATTATTTTGAGTAGGAACTTAACATTTTTTGTGGGGGGGGGGGGGCTGAATCGACGTCGATCACTCAGCTCCCCCCCCACCACTTAAAAATTAAGATACCAAATCGATCATTGCGGGAGAATTATGAGCTTTTTATGAGCTTTTAAGCTGATATAATTAAAATTATTGAGCTCATCCCTTTAATCCCTAAACAACCCCCTACAAATGCAAATCGAAAAAAATATTAGGAAAAATAATGAAACTTATTAAGAATTATCTTAAGAATGTAACGTACAAAATTCCAAAGATTAACCCTTACAATGCATACATTCCGATCTTTGAATTGCAACCCCTTTACGATAAAATCGCCCTAAACCTGCCAAGTACAGAAAAGGACTGTACTTAAAACTACGCAAACTATTTATTTTACAACTAAATAGCGTTTGTCCATTTGCGTGCTCGTGAAATACGTACGTTTCGATTTTTGAGCTGCAACCCCTTTACGAGAAATCATTCTAAACCTCCCCAGTATAAGAGAGAACTGCACTTAAAATCATGCAGACTATTTACTTCGTAACTAAATATTGTTTGTTCATTTAAGAGCTCGCAAAATACGTACGTATCGATTTTTGAGCTGCAACCCCTTTGAGCTGCAACCCAGGGGGGAGGGCCAGCTCGACAGAGGTACTTTAACCTTCCATATCTTGAAAATAAAGAGTGGGCTCAATCTGGAACTTCTAGGGAATTAATGTCTTATATATAACAATTATTTAGCACCAAATTCAAGTCAGAATTCAAGGGTGGCTATTTTTTGGCCTTTTTGGAAAGTGGGATTGGCACAATCTTGCCCACCAATCAGCAACACCCTCAATAAAATAGTTACGTGACATCCACGTAATTTACATGAATTACGTGGATGCAGGTTTTTCCACAAGTTATCCACGTAGATGCAATGTTCTTTTTTCATTATTGCATCGAGTTTTTTTATCTTCAAAATATCTATTAAATTTTCTGTAGATATATCTGTTAAGAAATGTTTATAGAAAATTTACATGGATATTTCGAGAAACGCTGCGCACTCGTCTGCCAGTTAGATTTACCCATTTTAATTGAGTGAACAATTCGCTACAAGACAAGTGACCTTCACTCTAATCAAATAAAGATATCACTTATCGAGCGAAAAATTCATTTTCATATGAAGAGATATCACTCCATTTCGAGTGATCATATTTCACTATCGCTTGAAGTAAAATTCCATTTTTTTGGAGTAACATTTCACTCCAAGAAATTTAGAGAATACGTATATATTACGAGGATGTTTCTAAAATTCGTAAAATTTTTACGTGATTTCTACATCGAACCTATGATCGCATCCACATAGATTCTAGTACCGTTTTTGATGTCCAATCAAATATTCACGTGGATTTCACGATGCCAAACAACGTAGCATTAATGTGGATATCACGTACTGTTTTATTGGGAACAGTATTCATTCCAATATGATATATATTTCAATGGATACACGCAATCGCATCATCTGTTTGCAATTCAGCTGTTTTCGACGATAATCATCCTCCTGTGAATTATGCGGTGTGCTGGTTTCCCTTCAGTACGGTGTCTCCGAAGACAGGGTCGGAGTATCGTGCCGCTCAATCCGCGGACTTGAGAAGCGTGTGCGGGAAGTGTCGTTCACTACACGACGAGAAGTATTTAATACGCACTGGTGATAAGAACGGCACTCAACAGTACGCACGTCAGGTTGTGGATATCAGCGCTCACTATTAGGAAACTCGGGTCACTTTGCCGAAGAGGAATGGTCTGCTCACTACGCAGACCGAGAGAGAATTGCTTTCTCGTGGCCAATGGAGAGGTTATATATCCGCGATCTGGTGACGAAGAAGATGGAAACAAAGAGAGAGGGGGCCACACGAGGTAGAAGCGTAACAGTCTTGTTTATCCTTAAGCAGGCAAACGGCAAAACGGGTCCTTACAATTTTTAAAACATTTCTATTATTTACGGAAATAAATAGAAAAAAAAAACATAATTTTTATGAGTTTTTTATGGTTTTCGTCACGAAAATCAAATTTGCGACAATTTTCACTTTTATATCCATAATCAACGCATCAAAATATGTAACGATACATTAAAAAAAAATAGAAAATTCGACCTTTTCGGAACTTTATCCAATTTGAAACAAAATTACACGTTCTTCATAAATACTTTTAAAATTAATTAAAATTCGATGAAAACGTTTGATAATAATGATCTGATAGAGGCTATAGCTAGATAAGTATACTAAAAGTATTGACAAGTACCAAAATAATATTTGGTTTATTTCCTGATTGAAAAAAAATTCTTTTAAAATTTTTAGCTCTTTAACTGTATTATTTACAAAGTTATCGAGAAAAATGTCATTTTTAATATTAATTTTTTTACTGTAAATATTCAAGATGGCCCAACATTGATTTTTTTTAATACTTATTAGTACACACACACGCGCGCGCGCGCACAAAAACGTATTTTTTAAATTAAATTTAATCCCTCCAATCAGGGTCATTCATGTGCTCCCCGTTAGTTCCGAAAAACCAGCTGTCATGGAATAATCTTTGTCAACTCCAAAAAAAAAGATCGTACGATAGAGAATTTAATATAGACATGAGCCCTAACTCATTTAGTCCAAGCGGCAAGACATTGAAGTCGTGCGCGAAACTAGAAAGATCATGGTTGAAGGTTTACGTCTGTATGGTCGGAAACTGCTCAAACATGGAGAAGCTTCCGTGGTTCAAGTTTGGTGGATGAGGAAAAAAAATGAAGCGGTTTTGAGCGAAGGGATTAACCTTTATTGGCTAGAGGGGAAAAGCCGTGTGGCCATAAAAACCTCTTATGATTGATTACAACAAAATCGTGGAATGTATAATCGAGAACTATGAATTAAATCGATTGATGTAAAGTTTTACTTGAATAGTTATCGAGGGTGTTATTAAACGAAAACGTCCGAAATGGCCACGTTCGAAACGGCCACGTATGAAATGGCCACGTTTGGAATGGCCACGGAAAATATTGCACGGGGTTCAAATTGCCCACGTTCGAAGCGGCCACGTCCAAAACGGCCACGTCCGAAATGGTCACGTTCGGAATAGTCACGTTTAAAACGGCCACGTTCCGGCCACGTATGTTTTATTTGATTTCCAATACAATACACATGGGTTAGCGACTTGGACGGGAGGGGAGCCGAAGGCCCCTCTTGCACCCCCCCCCCGTGTGTGTGTGTGCGCGCGCGCGCAAAGCATTTTCTGCACCACATGGGTTTGCGACTTTCCACGCAAGACAAGATGCTCGTTAAAATACGTATGTAGATACTTAAATATCTACAATGAGAAATAGTACATTGAATCGACATCGATTCGACATCGAAATCGTCATTTCGATGTCGATTCGACGTCGAATTGATGTCGAATTCATTATCATTTCTCGCTGGGTTTCTCAATTGATATTTACGCATTTTTTGTATGGCTTGTGCTAGACAGAGCATGTGTTTGTGACTATAAGAAGCATGAGGATATGACCGCTGCATTTGCTCAAGTAAAACATACGTGGCTATTTTGAACGTGGCCGTTCCGAACGTGGCCGTTCCGAGCGTGGCCGTTTCGAACGTGGCCATTTCGAACGTGGCCTTTTCAGATGTGGCCGTTTCGGATGTGGCCGTTTCGAACGTGGCCGTTTCGAACGTGGGCAAATTGAACTCCGTGCAATATTTTTCGTGGCCATTCCAAACGTGGCCATTTCAAACGTGATCAAATTTACGTGTGGCCATTTCAAACGTGAGCAAATTATATCCACTCTTATTGAACGCATCTTATTTCCATTGTTTCAGGGACTATTCCCATTGTTTCAGAGACTATAACGCCGCGGGGCCCCGTACGCGCGTTAATGATAAAGAAACTTGGTTCCTTGTAATGCGGAGATTTGGCTCCTTACAATGCTTATTACTAAATTAACGATTGCACTACGCGATTGATATCACAAAGAATTCTGTCGTTACAATGATAACTCGCACGTGTAGGGAAATCGTTTCGCACTGGCTCGAGAAGCTCACTTACACAAGTACAAGAAAGAAGTGTTGCAGTTAACGAAAGTGAGTCTCGTCTTCAGTGCTCCTCCGCTCTATCCGTTATTTCCTCTGTTGCCCTGTGAAGGGCTAAAGCGTCACATCTTGAAAACATGTGTTATGTATTGTTCGAGTATTGATTTTTTGTGAAAGTTCGAATATTGAATTTTCTGTTCCTACGGAACACGTCAATCTTGTGTGTAGATAAGTAAAAATATTTATTTCCTGAAAATGTATTTTTTTGCATAATTTAAACATATTTGAAATATTTTTGTAATTAATAAAAATTTGACATTGCATAGAGGTACATAATGGCGCAAAGGGTGGCAGAGAAATTTTCGGAAACCTTTTTTTCAAGCGTTTTTCAAGATTTTTAGGGAGTTTTTTTCTAAAAAATAATTTTGAGAATATAAATTCATCCTTTGTTATTTAAAAATTTGTTTCTAACAGTCTAAAAAAGTAACCGTCTAAAAATTACAAAACATTTAATGACGCGAAATTAAGTATTTCTATTTAATTAATCATTATCTCATTTTTTCTTATTCGCGCTACATTTAGCTTTAATTTGCGCCTTTGAATTTTATATTTTATTTATTAGTTTGTGAATTATGATTTTTTAAAGAAAACAAGTGGTAATGTGCGTTTGGCAACAAATAATGATTTCTAAATAATTTTTACATTTGTAACGCGCCGTTCCATGTGCAACCGCCGGGACTGTAAGATACAGGGCCGTTGCCCCTCTACCTCGCGTAGCCTCCACCGTTATCTCGTTTTTTGCTCACGTCTCCGCTCCTCTTATCACCAAACGGGGGCTATAAAAGCTCTCCACCGGTGATAAGAAAGCAGATGTCCCTGGTCTAACGTAATGAGCCGATCGATCCTCTCAGCGAAGTGAGCTGAGCTTTCAAGAGCACTGAGGGCCGCATAACCTCAACCCGACTCCCTTGACAGCGTGTATTGAGCGCTTTCTCACGCCGCGTACTGAGCACTATTACACCGTCCCACTCGTTATCCGAATCCCGGTTCGCGCACTGAGCGATCGCTTCCGACACCGTTCTCGGGGACCCCGTATTCAAGGTCTGTAGATGAACGAGGGGAGGGGAAAGAAAGTCATAGCATGAGCGCCATTTTGGAGTCATAAAGTGTATGTGTAGTGTTTGTTGTACGAGAAGAGTGAGTGAGTAGTAGAAAGGGGAAGGTGAAATTGATACATCGTATTGGCCCCGTCCATTTTGTGGCCAAAATGTATAACAATGGATGGGAACACCTTCCTTCCCCTCCCGTCGTTCATCTACAGACCTTGCCCGTATTGAGAGGGAACCGACGCCGCGGATGATCATACTCGCGAGATGATCGTCAACAGCAGCTGATCACCGTAACAGCTGATCACAGTGACAGTCGACTGGAGCTCTGCACCGCGCCGCACCGCGCAGCTGCACACCGCCGCGACCGATCGCCACGGCTAACGCGAGTGCCGCATCACACCGTGCAGTAGCGACCGTACCGCCATAACCAATCAGAGCGCCGCACTCACCGTCACTAAGGTCTGTAGATGAACGACGGGAGGGGAAAGGTCTTCACATGGGCGCCATTTTGGAGTCATGAAATTTGTATGAGTGTGTGTTATACGAGAAGAGTGAGTGAGTAGTAGTAGAAGTGAAAGATGGGGAAGGTAGGAGAAGGTGGAATTGATGTATCGTAAAAAATATGTGTAATAATGCCAGGCTGTTGTGCGAAAAATTGTCGCAATCGTGCAGAACAAAGATTTCGTCTTTTTAGATTTCCTGCTGACGAAACAAATTTGGATTCAATAGTGTTAAATATCAAAAAAGAGATTATGTGAAGTTCGAAATTATGTGAGGTATTATTGAAGTGTCTGAATAAATAATTTTTTAATACGACTGTTCAGTTCTAAAACATAATACAGAACTGAAAAAAAATATTAAAAATTATTTAATATCAATTTTATTGAATTAAATAAGATTTAATAGTTATCGAGGCTTAGCAAGTTCGTTATTACAATTTATTACGTTTATTTTATTTTCAATACACTTTACTTCTTTATTTTTACCACTTCTTAATGTAACTTTGATTATATTAATTTTTTAAAGCATTCTTGTCTACACTTAACCTCTTTCGTATATTGATACATTAACAGAGTATCGATCATGTAATTTTCCCCCTAGAGCGGAAACGTGAAAAGTGAAAAGTTTCAAGTTACTGTCTCTTTCTATTCAACACAATAGAAAGAGATAGTTACATGAAACTTTTCACTTTTCACGTTTCCGCCTTAAAGAAAAAGTTACATGATTGCTGCCTTGCTCTGATTTTGGTTAAACACACGGAGAAATAAGAAGGAGATTAAACTCCGGGAGAAAAAGTGGGCCGGAAAAGCGACTCCGCTGAACCGAGATAATGCGATTTGAGCGCCAGATTGCGGGAAAAATTGAAAGCATTATAGAATTATCCGTCATCATATTTACTGTCGGTAACTGTATCATGCTTACGCGAAAACCATTTGTTACGCACGTTTTATTATTACCCAGCGAGAAACGATAATGAATTCGACGTCAAATCGACATCGAAATGATGATTTCGATGTCGAATCGATGTCGATTCGATGTACTATTTCTCACTGGGTACAGGCGACATATAACCACAATACTCCATAAATGGCTGAGTTATGCCTGTTCTCTCGAACAAAGTGAACCAAAACCTCCAAAATAACGTTTTGTTATTAACGTGGAAACTAATTAGAATAAAATAAAATAGTATTTAAAAGTAAATGCATCAATAAATTCAAGTGGTGTGTAATTTGAAGTAAATTGATAGTTTGCAATAAATTTATGTATACATGATACTTATAACAATAAAATTCAATAATAATAAATTTATTTTATATCATGAGTTATTGTAAATTTTTAGAACTAAATAAACGAAAGTTGTTACAAATAATATGTTAATTGTAGCAACTTTTGTTTATTTATGTCATATAAATATTATAAATAAATGTATTTTAATACCATAAATTAACTTCTTGACCTTTTTTCTTAACCTGCTTATCTTTTCGTCACAGCACTTATGTATTATATCACAGTAGTATTTATGATGAATTATTATCAGCTGTTGGAATAACCTTTAGTTCCTTGTTTCTTCTGACAAGCGCGCTCAGATCGCAACATCAGTAAAGCGGTTTCTTTAACTATATAAGTATGGACTGCTAGCAGCCCGTAGTCAACATCTGCAGCGCTACAATTGAGAGAACGGCGAACTAATGTACGACGCTATCACAGTATAAGTGTGCATATATATATACCTATACTGTGATGTTATGCTCGTAGACACACACTTACATGTGATAAATCTCTATACTGCGCACACATTTGAACATAACCTCATGGCATTTAAAACTTCTGGGTTTTTAGTATTTGATAGCGCTGCAGATCGTTGTCATGTTGGATACGGAACCTCTCACTTGCTCTAATGGGAAAAATAGGCTGCTAGCAGTCCATACTTATATAGTCAAAGAGCGGTTTTAACCGACCCCGAAATCGAGCCCAGTTTTTCCGGAGAAAACCGCCTGAAACCCTTTAAGCTCCTTCTTATTCCTCCGTGGTTAAACAGCTGGAAGCTACGGCCGCCATTTTGGAGCCAAATAATTAAATATGAGTGGAAAGATCTAGTAAGTATAGACATAGTAAGTACAGACCGAGCATTTATTGTATAAGCGTGATGCATACGAAAAGAAAGACAAAAGATATGTAAGATGAGTTTCTTTCTCCCACTTCTCCGGCATTAAAAAGAGAAAGAAACTTACCTTATATCTTTTTGTCTTTCTTTTCGTATGCATCAACCTTTATACAGTGGATGCTCGGTCTATACTTACTATGATATAGTTTACACCTAGTTGTCCAATCCTGATTCACTCAAGTGAACTGTATTTACACTGTATTTACACGGGAACGTTTACACTGGATTGATCTTACTCCTAGTAAGAGCGGAATGAAAGTAAGAAGTCAGAGTTACTAACCTAATGAATTATAAAATTAATTTATAAATTTATAATTATAAGGTAAATATTAACATCTTGTCGTCGATACTTTTATATTTAGAAATTAATTTAAATATATTCACTTCAAAATTATTATATATAAATATTTGCCTGTGTTTTTCTTGCTATTAGTTGATCACGTATTGTTGGTAACACTCGCTACGTTTCGATCCGAAGCGTTTACACTACACTTATTCTAATCCTAGTTCGCGCTACTCCGCTGAAGAAAGAGGATTGAAGTAGATTGAAATTAACCCGTTTACACCAAAAAAATTTTACTTCTCTCCAGAGTGAATCGGGATTGGACAGCTGGGTGTAAACTAGGTCTATGTCTACGGGGAAGACCTTTCTTTCCCTCCCGTCGTTTATCTACAGACCTTGACTGCGACCGATTGCCACGGTCAAAACGCCGCATCACACCGCGCAGTCACGACCGCATCGCCGCGAATAATCCAAGCACCGCACTCGCCGCGACCGACGCTACCGCCAATCGACGCATCGACCGACCAACGCACGCTTTGTGCGTACTGCCGCCGCTACTCCGAGCGCCGTATCACTGCGAAAGACTCCGTACGCACGCGTGCCGCGACACACGTCGCCAACAGCGATTCACATATCTAGCAAACCGAGGCACCACTGTAAATATTAGCGTAGGGACTGTTGTATACAGGAGGTCCCAACGCACATGGGTCAAGGCGTAAAAAAGTAAAAGGGATCGAGTTGAATATAAAAGTCCAATATTGTCTTAAGTTAGGTCTTTGGTTAGGTCTTGGGTTAGGTCCACCAATAATCAAGGTATTAATTTTTCAAATTATGCGAATGAGAGCGCGCCGAGGGAAGAGCTCGATTCGCTTGAGCTATAACAGAAAAAAATTTATTATGAAGGTTTGATTAGCTTTTATTATTTACTGTTCACAATTACGATAGAAATTAATTAGATTATTTGAGAATTCCATACGTTAATATCTCGATTATTTGCAGACCTAACCCAAGACAATATTGGACTTTTATGTTCATCTCGATCCCTTTTACCTTTTTACAAAAATTGACCTATGTGCGTTGGGCACCCTGTATATTAGCTCGGGACGATCACGTATTACTTTATAATAAACCACTGTTAATTGTATGTATATATATATATATACACAATGAAACGTTTCATAATTTTAATGATAAATTGTGACACGGTTTTATAGAACACGCTAAAGAAAGATCTAAACAGATATTTAGATATAGATATAGATATAGATATAGATATAGATATAGATATAGATACAGATATAGATATTTAGATCTTTGAAAGATCTAATTTTCTGTTTATATTTGCAATCCATTGTTGCTTTCTGTCAACATTTCTTGGTAGACAATACATTGATTTGCCAGTTTTCCACGAGTGAGAACATTTTGACACACAGTAAGAAGACATCTTGTGTATTTTGCTTATTCGTATGACACAACTTCACAGTCATAAATAACACATCATCCCCACCACAAAGACGCCATTTTAAGGGAACTGGCCAGACTCTATATTCAAGGGACACTAGTTAGGATCAACTACACCGTATTCAATATACTCAGAATGCACCACGAGGAAGCACTACAATTCAATTTTACAACCCATAATTTTTTGTTTTTATTTTGTTCTTACTTTTATTTTTGTAAAAAAAACATATGAGGGAGACCGGGGCTAATCCGAGCTTTCTAAGATTTTTAGGTCATATCTTATTTAAAATAAAATGGATTGCAGTAAATAAAGTACCATTGGATAGCTTATTGCTCGGCGCAACTTTTTACGAAATAATTGGCAGTATAGTACTTATTAGTTCTGAGATATAATAAAAAATGCTAATTTCTTCAAAATCCAAGGTAAATCCGACCTTTGGTCGAGGTAAACTTAATCTCTCATTATTTTTGATTATTTAACTTTAACTTTTCAAGTTATTTCGTTATTTTAGGATTTTTTTTTACGTAAAATGAGAATCAGGCTTATTTGTAGCACAAAACTTGATCTTTATTTAAACTTTTAAATTCCAGCACAATTAACAAAATAAAATAGGTTAACAAAAATATTAAGAAATTAAACAGATTTATTTAACAAATACAAAAAATTAACGTATTGCACATCAATAATTTTTTTCAAGAATATAATTGTTGGAATGTGGAGGAATACAAAACAAAAAATTATTCTTTAATTGTATCTTCATCTTTTTCGCGGTAATCAACAGCTGCACTGAAAAAAAAGATTGAGTAGAACAAACTAATCTTCTGACAATGAGTTGAATGAATTTAGTTACGTCAACTACAATTGAATCAAATTGAATAAAAATTTAGTCTGTTCAACAATCTGATGTAAAAGTTCCAACTAAAATATAGTTATATCGACATTATAGATATTTTTTTAACTATGATAAAGATTGATCTAACAGTATTGAATTAATCGATTACTATTCCAAAGTTAAAGTTACTCATATTATGAGTAATTTTAGTTAATCGATCAATTTAATGCAGTTTTTGTCTAATATAACTGTATTTTCAATTTATTTGACACAATAAGATGTTACAAGAACATAAAAATTGCTGTTGCAAGAATTGATGTTGCAAGAATCAAAGCAGCTAGTTTGCTATATACAACTTTGGAATTACGTTTGTTTAGTTGCTAATACTAATCTTTTTTTATAGTGCGTAATTGCGCTTTGTCGCGTAATATGAGAATCAACTACAAAAATTTTTTAACGATAAAAAAAATATTTCCTGTATGTCGAAAAATGCAAAAAACGCAAAATACCCTAATAAAACGGTACGTGATATCCACGTTAATGGTACGTGGATCGGCATCGTGAAATCTACGTGAATATTCGAGTGGACATCCGCTCAAAAACGGTACTAGAATCTATGTGGATGCGATCATAGATTCGATGTAAAAATTACGTAAGAATTTTAGGAACTTTAGAAACTTCCTCGTAACATACTTGTTACATTTGAAGAAAAAGGAAGGAGATGGAAAAAATAACATCAGAATCTCTTTCTCAAGCAAATATTTTTTCATTACTTATTACAAAATTTAATTCCTGATCTCGCGCAATCTTGCTCATTGTTTGCTATTTTATTTTCAGCAGCGAGGTGGAGAAGAAAATCTTTCATTGGTAGCCAAGAATCTGAAAAGTAAAGCTTTGGCACTTACAGGTTCTTCTGTTTCTCAAGATCGACAAAAACTCAAAATGACGCAAAGTATGTCAAAGCATACGATTAAATCTATCTCTCACATTAAAATACAAATACACCCAGTCAGAAATGATTTCTCGAAAAGACGTCATTTTGATGTCGAAAAGAGAAGTCGAAAATTTTCGAAATTTCTGTTCGATTCGATGGATTTTTGACTCCAATTTCGAGTAATTGTCGACTTTCGTTTCGAGAATCTATTTCTCATTAGGAAATTAATTTAGAAATTGAAATTACTTTGATTTATTAAGCGAGTTCAAGCTGGCTATAATATAAATTAATAATATAAATAATAATCTTGTATTTTTTAAATTTAACTGTTTTTATCTTAAATTAGCCAAAAATAAAGGAAGAATACTTTTACTTTCCCAACTTGAATCAATGGACGAGTTCAAGTCAGCAAAACGGCTAGGTCTGCTTGCCGAGCAATTAAACATGATTGTTTTCCACCTTCGGATCCAACCAATCATATTCAACTGCTTGACAGGCCTAGCCGCTTTGCTAACTTGAACTCGTCCATTGATTCGAGTTGGGAAGGTAACATTATTCTTCCTTTATTTTTTACTTATTTGAGATAAAAGACGGTTGAATTTAAAAAATATAAGATTATTATAAACTTTTTCGCGTTAGAGCCCCCGCACCACTTTTGCATAACGTATGTACATGAGCAAATTGATTGGTCCATAAGCAAAGTGCATAAGAAATTCAACCAATCGAATTTCTTATGCATTTATGTTATGCGTTATGCAAAAGTCTGTGTGGGAGCCCTTACGCGTAACCAATCAAAAACATTATGCGGGAAGATCTTTCTCTTTCTCTTTTTCTTTCCCTAATAGGTATCTAATATTTAATTTCTATTCCTAATATTTCCTCTATTGTGCGCAGGGCCTTACATCTCTATATATAATTGATCACGCGATATACTTTACGAGAAAAATCTGTACCATGGTGACAGCATCTTTTATCCGATATTAAAAATCGATCTGAAATCTCTAATGAAAGGAGAATTGACCAATTGCGTTAGTTAATTGGCAGAATTATTCAAATGTCAATTTTCTCTCCGTCCGAAAATGTCGAAATAAGATCGAAATAATATCAACTGTCAAAACGTCGAAATGAGATCTAAATAACATCGATTCGAATTTTGAATGAAATCTTTGGGAATATAAGATTATATATCACATATATATATACTTAAAAAATTAAAAAATGTTGAAAACTCTTATTATACTTTATTTATACACAATTATTGGTTACTCGAAAATGTTGAAATTTCGACACAAGTTTTGAATCGACAGCTCTTCGATATTAATGACATCGAAACGATATCGTTTCGAGAAATCATTTCTGACTGGGCATATGAACCCTTTTTGGACCAAAATGCCACATTTTTTTCTCAACTTTTAACTCTATCTTTTGATGTAATCAACCTAGTAAAAAATTTTTGAATACCATTTTTGAACACAAAAAGCCTTCTTTTTCAGATGCCGTCGTCAAAATTGACCAACAAAGTCTTTGAAAAAAGTTAGAGCGTTTTTTCGAAATTTTTTCGAAAAAGGGTCGATTTTTTCGTGAATTTTTTTTTAAAGTCCCGTATTTTGAGTTTGAAGATAAATGACCAGACATCTCTACCATATATTTAGTGCAAAAACAAATGGCCAGAACATCCCCTACCATAATAGAAAGTGTCATCTGTATCTGCTGTAAAAGACCTTATCGAGATTTTTTAGAAAATTCAATATGACGACTTCAATACGGCGGCTCAAAGTTCAGTAAATTTCAAAAAATCAAAATTTCTTAGATTTTTCATAGTGATCTTACTAAATATAATCTAAAACCGACTAGAATTTATCAACACCATATATAAAATGCTTGAAAATTATAAATATCCCGATATTATTGTCAAATCATTGCCAGTCCTAAGAATCTATAATCTTTGACGCAGAGACACTATCGCCGACATTAGCGTCACCCAAGATATACCGGCGTGAAGGTTGCTCGATCGGATTTGTATCTCTTTCGTGTGTGTGTGGGGTATTTGTCTGCTGTGTGTGTGTGCACGTAACGCGCGCGCGCACACACACACACGCACACGCACACAAAAGACACACACACACACACACACAAAAGAGATACAAATCCGACCGAATAATCCCCACGTCGGTGTATCTTGGGTGACGCTAATGCCGGCGGTAGTCAATGTTGCCAAGTCTTCCACTAAAGTGGGAAATTTCCCACTTTTTGAAAAATCTAACACTTTCCCACCTACTAATAAAAATTTCTCATTTTTTTGTATCCAATTACATTGGGTGTATCCAGTAGCGCAACTACTCACTGAGCGGCTAAGTAGCAATTTGAAGTGATTGGCTCTGGATTTAAAGATAAAAACCACATTCGATTGCTACTTAGCCACTGTGAGCGATTGCGCTTCTGCTGGAAGCAGGAACACCAATCGTAATAAAGAATTATTAGGGACTTACTAAACTTCTTTTTTTGTTCAACAAAAGCGTCAGTTATCACTTAACTCCTTAGGATGGATTAAAGGTTAGGGATATTCAATTCAATTTTGGTCGAGTCTGTCGTTGTTTGTACTGAAAGTTACGCTGTCATATTTTCAAATCTGCTTAAAATAATTTTATATTGATATTTCTTAGTCATTTTTTAAAATAAGAAAACAGGTAGTGTATAAATTCATTTTATAATTTAAGTCTACGTTGTTCTCTCTGTCTCCTGATATTCTAATATTCCTAATATCTTTAATAACCTTGATATTATGATTTATTATTCTTATTTTTTACATTTACAGAAGTTTATTTACAAGACTGTTTGAATCATAAGACTGTTTAGATCTGCATGACGTATTTTCCATAGTGAAAATTTTCTATTTTTAAATAAAACGATAGGTATAAATTAATTCTGTAATTCATGCCAGCGAGGTTAATCTTTTTTTTATTCACGTAATAATGTGAAATTTTTATTTCCTGTTTTAACAGAAAATTATTTGTAGTTTATTTAATAAAATATGGACAACAAACATTTAAATCAAGAGAACGATGATCAGTCAGATCTACCGAAAAAAAGATGAAACAAACAAGAAAAATTTATCAAAAATACAATCTTTCGTGGGAACAGGATAACAATTATAAATCGTGGATTGCTGCAAGTAAAAAAAGGTTTATTTTATGCTTACTGTAAATCATGTGATGATCATATCACTATCAAATCTGGAAAATGGCAGCTCGATCGACACATGCAAACGAATAAACACGTAGCTACTTGTAACACAATGAAAAAACAATTTAAACTAAATGAAATGCCAGCTATTAAACAAGGAAATAAACTGGCAGTAAATGTTGAAGATGGAGAAATACGTTTAGCTGCATTTATTGCAGAACATGACTTATCTATGCGTGTTGCAGATCATCTGCCACAAATAACTCAAAATGTAGCTTCTGATTCATAGATAGCTAAAAAAATAACTTTAAGTCGAACAAAAGCATCAGCTATAATAAAGAACGTCACAGGCAAGGAATCTAAAAAACTATTAGTTGAGGAAATGAAAAAAAAAATTTTTAGTATTATCGTTGACGAAACAACAGATAAAGCCTGTCAAAAACAACTTTGTATAATTGTGAGATTATGTTATAATCAATCTCAAGTAAAAGATTGTTTTTTTAATATGATACCGATATATGATGCTACTTCTGAAAACTTATTTGAAACTATTGTTTTTTCAATGGATCGCGAAAACATTCCTTGGCGACAGAATATAATTGGATTTGCAGCAGATGGTGCATCAAACATGATGGGCAAACATAATTCTGTTGCTACACGATTGAAACAAGAAATACCAAATTTATTTGTATAGAAATGCATTTGCCATAGCTTTAATTTATGTGCATCGTATGCCTGTGCTAAACTGCCTCGTCATGTTGAAGATCTTGCTCGAGATATTTACAATTATTTTCAACACAGTGCAAAACGTATAAAATTATTAACGGAATTTCAAGAATTCGTTGGATCTGAATGTCACAAAATTCTTCAAATTAGTAATACAAGATGGCTTTCATTAGAGATGGTGGTTAACAGACTGCTTGAGCAATGGGATGCTCTAAAGTTATTCTTTACGGATGCTGTAACCCATGATCGGTTATTGAACTCAGGTAAAATTTTAGAAGCAATGAACGAAGCAACAACAAAATTATTTTTAGAATTTTTATCATTTGTTCTGCCTATCTTCAATAATTTGAATCGTACAATGCAATCAGAAGAATCGCAATTTATAAAATTTCCGGCCACGTTAAAACAACATTGAAAATCATTTTGGGTTTTTATATAAACGCTGAGTATCTTGATTCTCATTCTTTGCAACAAATTGAATATGATAATCCCAGACATTTTCTTCCCTTAGAGAAAATGTATTTCGGTGCTCATGCAGCTGTAAAATTCCATAACGAAAATCATGGGATCCCAGAAGCAGCGATTCATGCTTTTCGATTACGTTGTTTAGACTTTTATATCGAATCTGTCAAACAAATTCTCCTACGAGTATCAATTAATGATCCGATTTTAGAACATTTAACATTTCTTGATCCAAAAAAATATTAAGCAAATATCTACTATTGCGCCATTAGCCTCAAATTTCCCAAATATTGTATCAAAATTGGAATTACAAAAACTCGATACTGAATGGCGTATGTTAAGAAACGTAGAAGAAATTAATTTCAATGAGTCATCAGCTGCACACTTTTGGAAAAAAGTTGAAAAATTAACATTTGGTGATTCTCAACTAATGTTTCCAATTTTAATAAAGTTCGTATTTGCTTTATTGAGCTTGTCACACGCTAGTGATAATGTGGAAAGAATATTTTCCGTTATGAATGAAATAAAGACAAAGAAACGGCTCAGATCAAAAATTGGCAATAAACTCATGAATGGATTATTACACACCAAAAGATTCTTTGCATCAAACGATTGTTTCAATTTCCCAATTATTGAAGAGATGCGAGATTACTTTACTGTCGATATGTACTGCGATGACAGTGATGATGCAAAATAATTAAATTACTAAAAAGCTATTAAACTAAAAAAGCAATATTATATAATATATATGTTAAATGTTAAATGTAAATAAAAAATTTATAAAATTATATTAAAACAAATTATATTACATCGCTACGTATATGTTCTTAAAAATTATTTTAATGCTTGAAATAAAAAAAACTTCATTTTCAAAGTTTTCTTTAAGGTGCCTTTTCATGCTCGACGCTTATTTTCAGTCAAAAGACATCACGTGACTAAAAATAACGAAGGGGTATCTTTATTTTTAGTCACGTGTGATCTTTTGACGCTGAAAATGAGCGTCAAGCGTCAGAGTGAAAAGACACCTTTAAACTTCCCACCTTTTGAACAATATATCCCACTTTATTATAGCTCCCTCTATCACTTTTTAGTCAGAAGCACTTGGCAACACTGGCGATAGTGTCTCTGCATCAAAGATCATAGATTCTTAGGACTGACAATGATTTGACAATAATATCGGAATATTTATAATTTTCAAGTATTTTATATGTGGTGTTGATGAATTTTAGTCGGTTTTAGATTATATTATTTAGTGAGATCACTATGAAAAAAACTATGAAATATTGATTTTTTTTAATTTGCTAAACTTTGAGTCGCTATATTGAAGTCGCCATATTGAATTTTCAAAAAAATCATCATGAGACCTTTAGAGCAGATACAGATGACACTCTACTATGGTAGAGATGTTCTGGCCACTTGTTTTCGAACTCAAAATATGGAATTTTTGAAAAAAATTTAGAAAAAAATCGGCTCTTTTTTGAAAAAATAAGCTGTAACTTTTTTTAAAGATTTCGTAGGTCAATTTTGACGACGGAATCTGAAAGAGAAAGCTTTTTGCGTTCGAAAACGTTATTCAAAAAATTTTTCCTATCTTTGACTACATCAAAAGATAGAGCGTTGAAAGTTGAGAAGAAAATGTGGCATTTTGGTCCAAAAAGAGTTAAAAATGTAAAATTGTTATAGGTTGTCCCACGCCACCGAATCAACGAAAAAGATTTTACCTGAATCCAAAAGTGCTCAAAAGCTCCTTTGCTGTTCAGAGGTCTTCGAGACATCTGACATCGCCCGAACCAATCACAAACAATAATTCTTCTGCTTTGCCAGGTACAATATTTCTTTTGTAAATCAATTGTAGGTTTGTATTGTTCTTTCTTTACAAAGAAAAAATTTCACTACTTGAATTGCTTATCTCAAGGTCCGTCGATGGACGAGGACGCAAAGTAAAGTTTTCTCATGGTCGCCACATTTGATTTAATAAGTTTATATTAGTGCGCGTTATAACATGGTTTAATAACTATACTATTACAATTATATTATTACTATATGTGTGGATTATAACTTTTAACTGATTAACTGACTGATTGTCGTCATTTTTGGTCCAAATAACTTGAAGTGAATAAGATCTTATCTTATGTCCTCGTCCGTCTATTGACGAATTTTGGCTTATCTTGATTACGTCAAAAAATTACATGCCTGTATACAGTTATGATGACTTCATCTTTGGAAGAAAGAACGAAGTGGCCCGGCGTTGTCTTGGGAAAAATCAAGTCTCTGTGGAACAATAGTCAAGGCACAGTTAATAATGGGCTAAATCAGCTCATTGGCTCGTCTAATAAAGTTGCAGGCAGGCGTAGTTTTTCAAATCAAATGTTATATCGCATCTATTGAAATATGTTTGAGATACTTAAAGTGTGAATGAATATAGAGGAACAAGATTTGTCGTACAAGCATGAGTTTGCGCTGTTCGACATACAGCGTTTCGGCTAACACTGAAAGCTATTATAAAAAAAAGATTTTTTTTTAATAACATTTCTTTTGTATCTTGTTTTTTTTAAGAGCATGACGCACAATTTATTTTTTATTATAATTGATTATTCTTTCTTATTATAATTGGATTATTATTTTTTATTTTATATCAATGCTTTTATGAGAATCACGATTCTTATGCAAATTCGTTTATTAAAACAAATGCTGCAAATAATATTTTTTAAACCTCCTCACATTTTTCTATAGTTATTTTCAATAAAAATTTTTTATGTATTTCGAATTTAACAAAATTCTTCCTAAATTTTTATGTCTATTAAGTTAGGCATGCATCCTTTATCTCTCACAAAAATCAAAATAGCATTTATATCAAAACTAAATGCTTTATGTGTTATTAAAGTGCTCTATTCTTCTCGATTAACCGCTACGGCGGCATTGACTCCATATGGCGCGGAAAATATATGTGCCCCAGTGGGCATTGACGTCATATGGCGCACATCGTTTATTTTTTAATTGGCTGGATCGATTTGCATGAAAATTGATATCCAAAAGTTTTTTGTATCACTGAACATGAATCTAAAGTCCAAATTCCAAATTTCAAAATGGCGGACCCAAATAATTAAAATTTTTTAATTGCTATAAAACCTAGTATCTAGGGATTTTGTGGGTCGCTGAGTATAAATCCAAGATCAAAACTTTAAAATTAAAATGGCGAACCCAAAATGGCTGTTAAAAATAAATAAATTTCTTTATTTTTATAAAATGTGATATTCACGCGGTGTTTTTGGGTCGGGTGTGCCCAATGACAAAAAATGTATATAAATAAACAAGTGTTTAAAATTGAATAACGAACACGATACACCAGAATATAAATACGATCCATAAGCTGTTATAATATAAGTTCACTCTATCTTAACTGGCTATTTATAAATATATAAAAAATGTGAAATTAGAATCTAGGAAAAAAAACCTAGCAATTTGTTTGTAAAAAGAAACTATGAAGTGAGTAATGGAAATATAAATTTTACAACGAGTACTTGCAAAAGAATATATATATTGTAACCGCGCTCGCGAGCGACGGCCAACTTCGCTTCCGCCTCTGGTCACGGCCCTGTGCCGCCCGGGTCGAGGCGATCGAACTCCGATATTCTCGCTAAAACTCGAACTTGGGCGCCAGGTACGTTGAGCGTACCATTCTTTTTATGCTGAATAGTGAATCAACGTTACGCCGATATAATCGTGGAAAAGACGGGCGTTCTTTAGATGACCGGGGCCTCGGCGGCTCCGATAGCCAGCTACTCAGCCAGAGAGCAGAGAGGGAGGTTCGGCGCGGGCGGATGGAATCGGAAAGGCGAGAGAACTATCAAGACAACGTAAATTTAACAATGAAATTAACGAATATATTTAACAATGAACGATACAGAATTATAAGACGCTGTTGAGCGGCGACGGTAATTCGCGCGTGTTACAAGCTGATGAGCGCTCGAAATTAAAGTCGCGAACACGGGATAATTATTGAAAGAGCTATTTTACGTACGCGGAAATTCTCCGAATTGTCTATGCTTTATCCTGCGTCGTTATGAATTTCTTTTTATTGCCAAAAAATGAAAATTTTCATCTTCTTTCAATGTTTAAACAATGATTCTCAACTTTTTTCGAGTTGAATTTTTGTTTAATATGTTTGTAGGATTTTTTCGAATAAGAATCTGCACTAAAAGTGCCTCTTACAATTTTTTCTCGAAAAAGCCTAATTTTCCTGTACTAGAACTCCCGGTAGGATAACGGTTTCGTCAAGGGCGATCGGGACGAACACTAATTCGAGCCTGCACAACACGCCATAGACTCGTGTTCTTCTGCACGTTATAATATCCCGCGAACCATATGTGCGATAATTACTACTAGCTCGCCAACGAGGCGGCACAAGACGACTACATTTATTTTGACGAAAACGTGATTACATGGGGATTCGCAATACGCAGACGAGAATCTATTAACTTTTACAAAAATATAAGTGCGCGAAGATTCTCAGTACAATTAACGATAATGACTCGCGATGCGACTACAATACGAAAATATAAGTAACTCGGCTGCGGATCGGGACACACACGCACGTAATTATAACGAAAGGAACAGCACGCAGCAAATTCATGCAGGCGGGCGCGATCGGGCAAGGCAGCGATACTCTAATAAATTCGTGATTCTAATCTCATGACTACGAGACCGTAGCAAATTTGTGACTCTTTCGCGAGTCGCCCAATCGCGAAATCGGTGGCTTTACGATTCTCGTGACGCTCGTCTCACCAAGCCTCTCTCTCTCGTCGTCCTTATCCGGATTGGGATGACTTTCGGCTCTTATGTCCTCTTACACGAAACTTGCAGCTCGGGATTCGGATCGCACAACACTAGACAACATCCGCAGCTCGAGTGATTGATCATAGATTCTGCGGGGGCCGCTCGGCGACGCGCCCCACCTTGCCTTCGATAAGCCAGGCCCTTACTGGCCGCGATTTTCCAAATTCGACTTGCGCGCTACGCGCAAGTGCATGCCGCTACTTGCTGACTGATCCAAGCGTGGTAGTTGATATTTTTGGGCTCCGTGCACGGGAATTTTTGCGCTCTCCTCTGCGGCAATTTCCTGAATCCTCGCCGGCCGCATTCTTCGCCACCGGGACGTTATTTTCTCCTCGACGAGGGCGCACCATTGATTGCAGCTGTCGGTATCCCTGCCGGAACTCGTGCGGGATCGGATTTGAAGTCGCCCCGTCGCGACGCCGGCCCTGCGCGCCTTCACTGGATCCTGAAAGCGCGATTTGGCAGCAGTATCGAAATTCTCTCACGATAAAATTGTAGGCAAGATAAGGACGGTATTACCTGCGGACCCCCGCTCGAAAAGGGTCTTCTACAAATCCCTCGTTGTTAGTTCTCTCTCTAAGGGTGTCCTCTATTGAGACGCCAGATTATACAAAATAGGTCCGCTTTGGCCACCGACTTCTGCCACACTCGCGAATTAGTGCTCGCAAAAGTCTTAACAATTAGTGAACGAACAGTACACGGGACGACACACACAGAAAATGTAACATAGCACGTTTTCGCGTCCGCTCCCGAGCGGGAGGACGCAGGACCCGCGTGATATTAACGCATTAAGGCCCTTGTGACGGACAGCAGCCTGCGACTGTCACGTCACAATATATACATATATATAGCGTATATATATCAACACATAAATATTTATCCGTTATTTTCAATAACAAAATTTTGTACCTCAAATTTAGCAATTTAAAAACACCTGTATTATGAATTTTATTCAAATAAACTAAATTAAAATATTTTTGTCTGCCATATTAGTTCCGCCATTTTGAATTTTAAAATTCTGATGTCTGATTTGTAATTGTTCGGCGACCCCGAAAGCCTTTAAATACAAAGTATTTTTGAATTGCGATTACTTTTTTTTCTTGCCCACAGGGGCACAAACAGTGAAATTTCGCCTGCCACCGAAGCGGTTAAGCGGTTTAACAGAAAATTGCGATTGAAAGTGAGGACACTGAGTTAACATTAAGTTGAATATCTTCCTTAATATAATTATTTATAATATCAAATGTGCAGTAAAATTAAGTAATATTCTTTCAAAATTTAACAGAATTAATAGATCTATGATAGACACGCTTATCTAGTAATGAAAATTACAAGATATATTATAGAAAGCACATAAAAAATATTTAATTCTATTGCAATAACTTTTTGATTTTATAAATAATTATGATGAGCGAGATGTACCCGTTATGTTATTAAGCCAACATTTCCACGTTCAATTGTAATTTTCTACTACTTATACTAAATTGCTTTAGTATAAAAATGCGAAATAAAGCATAATTAATACATAAAAATTAGCATTTAATTTTAATATAAATGTTATTTCAATTTTTTGTAAAAATGATGCAAATTTAATAGAAATTTTATTTTTAATATTATTAACTCTTTGTGTGGCACATTTTTTATATCTGTTGGATTTCTATAACATTTTAAATTTTTAAGTTTTTAGGCCTTTGATTACAGAATCAAATTTCAAAAATTCAAAATAGATTTAACAATATTGTCATATAAAGATAAATTAGTGTAAGTTTTATACTAGTTTACTTATTTTACAAATTCTAGCGTGCGAAAAATTCTGGTAAATGTAAATACCATATTGAAAAATTCCGAATAGGGGAGGCATCAATGAGATTAATTTTGACATATATTGTCAAAGTCACTCTTTTGAGTAACCTTATAGCCATCGCTCATATTTTGTTAAAAGTTAAAATAAAAAAAGTTTTATAAATATAATGTTTTCTACTTTAAATAAAATATTCTCTACTTTAATTAAGAAGTACATTATTGCCGAATACTGTTTTAATTAAAAATACAATTTATTGCAAACATTATACATATAGTTTGTAAAGCAGAGAATATATAGTTGCGAATCAAAATTTATGTTAAAAAAAATTTTTTGTGATTCGAAGTTTAAATCTATTTCTTATAATAAACACTATAGAAAACACGAAATCTGAGCCGCTTTCGCAATGAGGTTAAAATGACCGTGGTCAAAATAAACCCGTGAGCTGTAATTGGCCAATTGCTTTCATTGCTTTTTTCTCAGTGCTAGAGCTCATCAGTTGATGACACAGCACTGAGCAAAGAACCAATTAAAACTATTGGCCAATCACAGCTTACGGGTTATTTTGACCACGGTCATTTTAACTTCGTCGCGAAAGCGGCTCTGTAAGTATTCTATTCCACACGAGTTTTCGACTTCTTATGCGATCTTACACTTCTCGTTACTTACGGCCGAGACGAGATCTATAATTATTTTATTCCACATGGGTTTATAAAAATTTTTTGTTAATAATTTTTTAAAGAATAATGACCAATGGCTATAAAATCTTTTGAAGGTTACTCAGAAGAGCTTGACAACATGTGTCACGGTATCTCTTCTATTTAGCATTTTTACCCTCATATTTTAATATGTGGAAATATTCAGTAAAATTTTCAACGTATAATCTTAAATACTTTTTAAGAAATCACTTTTCATCTGCTTTTTTAACTTTATTTCTTTATTTTTATTAAATATGAACAATCGGAGAAAATCCATAAGAAACATGTAAGTATTAATATATTAGAAAAATGTGAAATTATACTTATTATGAAAATGAGAAAAAGATATAAAAAGGTAAATATATGTTACTTCCACACAAAGAGTTAAAGAATACAAATTTGGAAAATTTTGAATAGATTCAATTTGATAAAACATTTAATATTTCAATGTATTCCATTTTTTAAATTTTGTGTTTTTATGTTAAATTTGTATTTTTATTATTTATTTTATACCAGCTTTATCGCCCGCGCTTTGTTTCTCGAAAGCTCTTGCTTCTCTTGCGGGCTTCTATCTCTTTTTTTGCGAGGGTAGGGGGAAATGCGTTTACGCACACCTGTCTCGTTTACCGTACGGCCGGGTCGTATGGGTCTCCCAAGATTCTTTGCTTTGCGGTTGATTTCCAGATTACCTTTTTGTTGGTTTTTTCTAAATTCAGCTGCGACCGGCAGCCCAAATAGCACTGGATGTTCCAAAGACGTCCATTTTAAGTCCAATTCAGGTCCGCATGTCCATGGATATAAAATAGACATTCATAGAATGTCCATTATTGGAATTAAAACGGATGTTCTATTCAGAATGTCCTATGCTGGATATATCTAATCTTTATGTCCGCACTTGGATCTTACTTTTATATAATTTATTTTTATTATTTTCATAATATAATCTAAAAGAAATATTGTAAATTATATATATATATATATATATTATTTACAATATTTCTAATTAATATTAATTTATGAATAATAATAAATTATATTATTTTTAATTTTCAAAAGGTTCATTTTAATTGTTCTACTTTTAAATATAATATGAAATAATACGTATTATTTTTTTATTTATTATTAACCTATTAATTTATTATTATTGATTATTGGTATTTTTTTAAATGTTTGTTATAATATATTGTTGCGTGCGTCGCCCGGTATACTCCACGACCGCGACTCAGCTGTTCGAAGACGGATCAATACTATTGATTTCCTGGACCGAGCGTTGTCAGCTGACGAGCGCTTGACGACGTGTGTGTAAACAACGAGTCGAATCTCGGTCTCGAGCCTTGTCGGACGCGTTAATAAAGCTGCTTGGTTTTACAGTTATAAAAGTGTCTTTCATTTCCGCGGCGCGCACGCTACAATATTATTGTTTCTTTTTCGTTTTTCATTGTTTCGTTTTTTTTATTTTCGTTTCTTTGTTTTCTTTTTCGTTTTTTTTTTTTTCGTTTCTTTTTCCGACCAAAAGAGGGACACGGCAATTGGTCTGGGTCAAGCACTGTCTCTGTCTAACCAGTAGCATAATGGGCACTAGACAAAGAAAGAAATTGACCCGGATCATGTCTCCTCTTTGTCTTACTGCCGGACACTTTTCAAGAGCTTTTTGCAGGAAATGCGCAGTCTATGCTTTATGTCGATGATTTTTACAAAATGTGGATTAACCCACTATTGCAACAAGCCCTTTAATTGAAAAAGGTCCAAAAGAAATAATCAAACCATAATAGGTCCAAAATTTGGTTTACTTTGGACTTTCTATGAATGTCCGAAATTGTGACAAACGTATATCCCATGGACGTCCATCGAATGTCCGACGGACCTTATTTGGACTCTTAATGGACGTCCGAATATCCTGAAGCGGATATCCATTGGACATACAATGGATGTCCTTGTGCTATCTGGGAGCCTTGGACTATCTACTAAAACCTCCTTTCTGTTTCTCACCACCTTCTTTTTCTCCCTCTTGTTTTCTATTTATCCCTAAGATATACTTTACTTGTTTCTTCCTTAGCTCTTTCATAATTACACATTTATTGTTCTTTTTTCTCCCAACATTTGACCTTTTTTTCATTTTTCTCTTTTTTACAATTTCCTTTTCTTCTTTTTATTTCCTTTTTTCTTTTTTATTTCTATCCTTTTTTAAAAATAGTTTAACTTATAACACCTCTCTGTATATTACATTTTTTGTAAAACCTTTTTCACTTTTTCATTAAGTTTTTCTTGATTTCCTTTTTCCTCAATCTTAATTTTTACATTTTCCCTTTTGGTTGCTCTTGAAAATGCCACATAATGTGCAAATCCATGTGCAAATACTGGATTTGTTAAATATATCCCAACTTTTTCAAAAGTCTGTCCTTGTGACTTATTAATTGTCATTGCAAATGATACTCGTATTAGAAACTGTCTTTTTTTTAATTTAAATGGCAATTCCCAATCACTTTTTATTAAATCTATTTTTGGAATGATGACAATTTGTCCTCGTGCAGGACCTGTTAGAATTTCTAAATTCATAAATTATATTATTTTTTAAATTTGTTACAATTGATCTTGTACTATTGCAAAGTCCTTTTTCAGTATTTAAATTCCTTATTAGGATTATTGTAGCATTGATTTTTATTTTTAGTCGATATACTGGCATTCCTGAAGGTGTCAATAAGTTTAAAAATTTATTCGGATAATTTATTTGCTCTTTTGCATCATTACTTATAATAGTGTCAATTGATAGTTATTCTTTTTCTTCTCCATCCATTTTTTTCTAGAATTTCGTCTCTAATTTTAAATGTATCCTTTTTTTTGGACACAATATCGCCCTATCTGGATTTTTTCTTATCTATTCCATAATAATTCTTTCACTAGTAGTAGTAATTCTTTATTGATTTCCCTTGGGATTACAATTTTTTACAAAACAAACAGCCTTATCCTTAATTCTAACTTAATTCCAGCTTATTACTAATAACCTGGGCCGTTCTCGAGGGCCGAGCTCCGTTTCCACATCACTCCGCCCTTGACACGTCCTCGCTTACGCACACGCACACACACCGCTTCCCTAACTATTGGACTTCCGTTTCCTTTTGCATACGTACTCCAAATTTATACCCTTCTCTCATTCTCTCACTTATCGCACTCATTTCTCTCCTCACTCTCTTTTCCTCTCATCCCGTTTCATCCATCCACAAACTTCTCTCTGCCCTTCCCTTCCTCCCCCTCATCACCTCGCCTGGTTCTCCACTACCCTTTTTCCTCTTTTCCTCCAATTCCCTCATCCATCTCTCTCCCTCTCCCTCCTCGCTCAACACCCAATCCATCGCCTTCTGCCAATTCGAACTCACCCCCTGTTTCCATTTCCTACATGACTCCCACGTGCTCTCATGACTCTTTCTCCATTCCGCACATTCTACATCCCCTTCTTTCCTTCTCTTTCCAGTATCTTCCCTCCCTCATTTTACAACCTAATCTAAACTTTGCGACTCTCCTCCACCTGCTCTCTCCCCACTCTTTCTTTAGATATCCCGGTACCCCTTCTTATACACCCTTCTTCTTTACCCTTCCGTACCATCTGTTGAATCTTGACTCCTTGATTCTTTCCCATTTTTCTTTCTTTTGCCCCTCTTTATCCTCCTCTATTAATTTGCTGAATCTCTCTTCCTTCTCACTTACCCTTATCATATCTATCCCTCTGTCCAAAACTTCCTTCTCTCCCCCTCCCGCGCCGCGTCCTCCTTTCTAAGCTCCCTTCTTTTTACTTCTTCCCAACATTTCCTTGCCAGTCCACTCCCATCCCCTCTCTCCAGTCTTCTCTCGAAGTTCCACGCCCGTGCCACTGCCCTATTTAATAATTCTTTCACTAAATATCTCATTTATAAAAGATCCCTTTATTACAAAATCCTATGGGATTTCAATTGTATCATGATGTAGTCCATCAGTATTTGATAATTTACCACCTTCCAAGTTGCATCAACAAATTTGCAAATTTTTTTTCTTTTGTAGTTTTCATATTTTGCTATAGTTTAACTTTACTTACATTCTTCCATAGTGGATTATATTTTACTGTCGTTTCTATTATAGCTGCTTTATTTGCATGAGACGCTACTGGTAGACTTTATCTAAAATCTTCTGCAAATAAAATAACTTTTTCTCCAAATGGTTTTTGATTCTTCATCAATTCCCTTAAGAATTTATCATCTGCAGTTAAAGCATGTCCTACTGTCATACTCACCTCATCTCATATGATTAGTTTTGCAGAGATGAGCTTTCTAGCTGCCACAGTGTTTCCTCTAATATTTGATTTGGCTCCATCTATGGAAATTGTTAGCTTAAACAAGGAATAATATGTTCTTCCTTCTTTTAGTAGTGTAGCTGCAATTTCTGTAAAAGCACATGGTAAATAGATATGTTTTTCCACTCATTGCAAATCCATTAATAAAAAATAATGTTTCCGTTTCATTTTCATTATCTATTGCTTCCATGAATTTTTTGTACACGTGCTTTTGCTCTGCATTTAATGTCGTTTTTAAATCATTCACGTATTCTTTCTTTTTCCACATTACATTGTGTTTCATAAATATTCCCCCCGGTGGATTTGGCAATTGATAATCTCTACAGCTACTTCCATTAATTTTTAAAACTTTTTGTATATGGTTTAAAGTCATATTTTCAGGATTGACAATATTTTTCTTTACATGGTCCTCAATCATGTATTCTTTGTATTTTATATTATTGGAACATTTGTTAAGTTTCTGTAGATGTATATGTAAGCAAATAATTCTCGTAGTTGTACTGGCATTTTTGTTTCTATTGGCTCCTCTAATGTTTTTTCCTCTATTGTTTTAGATCATCAATTTCTATCAATTGTTTTGCAATTGCTGCATCCTTAAATGTATTATAATGTACATACTCCATTTATAGGTTTTATATTCTCAAAACTTTTCGCTCCTGTCACGTGCAGTAGTAGTAGACGTAGATAAAATCTCTCAATATCTTTAATACTTACTGTATATAGTCTTGATATTATTTTCTCTCCGCTATTTTTGCATGGTTTCCACATTATTTCTTTCTTATCATAGACATAATGATAAGGAATATCTGGTGACGCATTTGCAATGCATTTTTATCTGCTTTATTCAGTTTTAACCATGCTGTTAGCATAGTATCTCGATTGAGTTCTCTCTGTGCAGCTCATTTCTCTCCCGAAAATAAACTATTTGACAATTAGGTAAGTGTACTGCTAATCTTATTACTGTATGAGACCTTATAAAGAGATCGTATCCGTTCAGTCTCCACATGGCTTCTGACGAACTAATATATCTTGCATTCAGATATGAGTTTACTTCATCTATTCTAATTAACCTTGTTCCATTTCCTGTTTGCACCTCAATTGCAGCACAGTCAAATTTCTTATGAATATATTTATATAAGTATTTAACATTTTTTATTGATGAACATATTTCCAAATTAATATGTCGATCATATTTCATAATTAAATATGGTGAATATGGCACCACTCAACGATTATCTATTTCTTTCCCTCTAACGATGTATTTTTTTCCAAAATTCCTCCGTTGATACCTTAAATAACCATTCACATTCGCATTAGTTTCCTCTTCAAAAACTTTTTGGAAAACCTTTGGAACATTTTCCATCGTCCCCTGAGCATAGATATCTCTTGTTTGAATCTCCACTATCCAAGGACTATGAATCATATATTTCAATAATTTAACATTCAGTTCGGGATATCTTTCTTCGTCAGGTATTTCAGCCCATACCACCATGTCAATTACTTCTTGTAGTCTCGGCTTATCCTCTTCACTCAACATTGCAAGTAAATGCATATGTGGTAATCCTCTTTTTTGAAACTCAATTATACCTGCACAAGCTATTATTTTTCCGTAAATTTTTTGTTAATTAGTTCCTTTAAAATCTCTTTAATATCTAAATTAAATGTTTTTGCGACCACATCTGGTCTAAAATTCTATTAAACATTCATCAAGATTATTTTTAATATCAATTGTGCATAAATAATCCATTTGACTTATCTTAAATCCAGAATATTTAGAATTACATGATTTCAGTTCTGAATGCCATCCATCATTTCCATATGGATATAATAAAAGATAACACATTGGATCACATCTTTTGTCCAAAATTGATATTTGTTGTATCTCATTTGAATTTTTATTATAAATCCAAATATCTCTTTCAATTGTAGGCTCCCCATTTTCATGTTGAAAAACCACTGGTATTTTATTTGCTTTTGGTGCATTGTATCTTTTTTAATTACGTTTAAGATATTTTCTAAAAGACAACATTATATTTACGATTTTTATTTACGGCCTTTCGGATTTAGATCTTGTTCTACTTGACGCATCATCTTGAATGTTCTAACTAAATCATTACTTTGTTCCATTAAACATGACAATTCCTTCATTAATTCTGGATCGCAACTTTTAGTTGCTTTTATATTCATTCTTTGTTTCACAGCTTCTTCAACATCTAAAAAATAAAGCTATGCAAAGCGCGGAGATCGTTCCTCCATTGTCCATGTATCTTCAAACAATAAGGAGCATAGTTTATTACATCCATTGGATTTCTATTTCCCGGATCTTCTATTGAAGTCATAGCTAATGCATTGTTATATGAACGTATATTCTCTTTGAATTTTTTAGATGCAGTATTATTTTCCATGTATAATTGTTTAAGATAATCTGGACAATTTATTGACTTTGTTGTACCTTGCCCTTTTGGCAACAATAAATTTTCCATCTTTTGGTTTTTCACAATGTAAAGTTTAATGATTTACAGAATTGACATCTATATTCATTTGTCCAAGTATATAAACTGGCACATTTATTTCATCGTTCTTAGCAATCAGTGCAATGTGATAATTTATTTTTTTAACTTTTTTTTCTTTTATGAGCCTTTCTTTAAGCATCTTCCTTGTGTCTTTTGGTTCTTGCGTCCTCATTTTCATTTGCCCTTTTAAAATTTCTTAGTGCATTAGCTTCGAGTCTTTTTGACTATGCCTCGTATTTTTCTTTCTTTCTTTGTTGAGCTTGTCTACATACATCATTTTTTTGTCGTTTTTCCCTTTTCTCGTCATTATCATTTGCTCTTGTATAAAACTTTCTAATTACATTCGATTCGAGTTGTTTATTCCTCTCCTTCGTACTCTCGAAGTTTTGCCTTTGCGCATTTTTTCGTGTCTATCTTTATTCATTTTTTCGTTTTTTTTTTTCATGGCAGGCATTCTACTCTAGGCGCGTTCGGGAAGATGCTATTAGTGCTATCAACATCAGTCTATCCTTGTTCTACTTTTAATAAGTAATAAAGATGGACTGATTCTAGTAGCGCTGATAGCGTCCCCCGAATGCATCCTCTGTGCTTCTGTGCTACATCCACGATTCTTTTTATTCTTCTCTCCTCATTCACCTCTGCCATATTTTTATTATTATTTTCAACATTTACCGCGTAACATTTATACCTTTCATCATTATTTTTATTGTTTCTCTGCTGAGCATTTCCATGGGCTTTATTTTCTTGTTGTATTCGTACGTTGGCCTTTACCACTTCTCTATTCTTTAAATTAAAGAGCATTTTCCTCTAAACGTTTCTTCCTTTCCTCTCTGTACTCTCATTTTTTCGCCTTTGACGTGACCGTTTATATTTGTGACTCACTATAAACAAATTTCCTCCTTTTCTTCTTTTTGGCATTCTTTATAGGCGTCTTTTTAATTCCTTAAGTTTTATGGAAGTATTTTTAACTTACCAATTTTTTTTTTAATTGTAAATTATCATTAATATGTCTATTCAATTCAAGTTTATGAAACAATTTCTTTTTTTTTTATATTTACTATAATATTGCGTATTATTTATAATCTCATCTATATATTTTTTATTGCTTAAAAAAAATATATGTATTATTTTTTTATTTTATATATATGTATTTTTTCTCCCCAAAAATTATTTACGCCTTTTTTAAAACTAGATTTTTTTTTAAGTTTAATTAAATTCTTTCTTTATTGTCCTTTTTAGTAATTTTTAATTTCAATTTTAAATTCCCATTCTTTTTCGTTCTTTTTTTTTTAATTACGTTAATATTGGAGTGGCTTCCGTTTGCCTACGTTCCCGATTGACTACTGCTTTGTTTGCACACAAATTTTACAAAAATTCTCGATTGCCCACGTCCCGATTGCTTACTGATTCGTTTGCACAAACGAAAATAATCAAAGTGCAAAAGTACGATTGCACACATTATATTATTACACTCATACACATTGCACACGTGACGCTGTTGCACACGTGCACATTGCACACGTGATATAATTACGCGCATACACATTGCACACGTGACGCTATTGCACACGTGCACATTGCACACATGATATCATTGCGCTCATACACTCTGAAGGCACGATTACAATAACTTGGGCGCCTTGATTTGACAATGATCTTTGATAATATTTTTCATGCTCGACAAAGTTGTATAGATCTTATTATAGAGCTAACTGCTTTAATTTTCGAGATATACCATATTAAAAATAAAAAGAAAAGTAGGTAGACCTCGCTTTGCATAAAAAGTCGCAAGCTCATGTGGAACAGTACGAAGCTTGGACATACACACACACACACAGTGGAGTGCAAGGGGGGCTTCGCCTCCCTGTTGGTAGGGGTGGCTGGAAAGTCGCAAACCTATGTGGTAATTGTCATGTGTGCAATGTGTATGTACGCAATAATGTCACGTGTGCAATGTGTATAAGCGTCATAATATAACGTGTATAATGTGCACGTATGCAATAGCGTCACGTGTGCAATGTGTATGCGTGTAATTATATCACGTGTGCAATGTACACGTGTGCAATGTGTATGAGCGTAATAATATAACGTTGCAATGGGCACGTGTGCAATCGTACTTTTGCACCTTGATTATTTTCGTGTGTGTAAACGAAGCAGTAGGCAATCGGGAACGTAGACAAACGGGATCACTCCTTAATATTGCTTTTCCCCCATTAAATATTCAACACTTTTTTTTATATAAATATCCGAGATAATTATTCTATTTGTTTTTTTTTTTTTGGTATAAATTATTAGATCTATATTTAAAAATATAGTTTTTAGTATTTTCTTAAATTAATAAATACTAAATGTATATATTCTTTTAAATTTTTTAAAAGTAATTTTTTAATATATTTATTTATTTATTTTTAAACACCTTGTTCTCCGTTTTCTTCTAAATTTTAAATGATTACCTTGATTTTTACATTTTTTTAATTTTTAAAGTTTGTGATTTTCCAATTTTTTTTCTAAATTGTATCATCAATGTATGTTAAAAAAGAAAATTGCTTATGAATGATTCTTCTCTGTTTTTTTTTTAATTTTATACAAACCGATTAATATTTGTAAGATCCTTGATATCCTTGTCGTTTAACTTAATTCAAAACTCATTTGCCTACATGCTTAGTTGCCTACAGTTTCGTTTGCACACACGAAAATAATTAAGGTACAAAAGTACGATTACACACATGATATTATTTTGCTCATACACATTGCACACATGACATTATTACGCTCATACACATTGCACACATGATATTAGTTCGCTCATACACATCGCACACATGATGATAACACGTTCATACACATTGCACACATGATATTATTACGCTCACACACATTGCACACATGATATTGTTGTGCATATGCCCATTGCACACATGATGTATAGGCAATCGAGATGTATGCAATCGGGCACCTTTGCAAAATTTGTGTGCAAATGAAGCTGTAGGCAACTGGGAATGTAGACAACTGAAACCCACTCAATTGAAATTTATTCACACACATTTAATAATATTTCTTTTTTTTTTATTTTTAAAATACCTTCCAATTCGATTAATAATCGTTAGTACTCTTTCTTTTTAAAAATATATATTTTTTATTAAATATATTTATAATAATATATATTTAATTTATTATTCCTTTTTTTAAATGAATATATACTATTAGTTTTTTTTAAATAACATAAAAACATTTATTAATACTTAAATCTATATTTTTAGATATAAATCTAATATTTTAATCCATAAAAAACATAACATATTTTTTGTGGGTAAATGTTTCTGTAAAATAATGTGGGTTTTTTATGGTGTTAAGCAATTAAAATTTTAATTAATATACTACTGACCTAATAATCCTTTCAAATTGATTAATAACTGTTAGATCCCTGTCAAATAAACACATTTTAAATTTAATCATTAAAAAAAAATTTTTTTTAAGTATTCTTGCCTTTTTTGCTGAATTTTGGTCTTGATAAAGAAATTTTCGGATCTTACCTTTGTTTGTTCGTTTGTGCTTGAGAGTAGCGCAGGATTTTAGACGGAAACTGCTATTATTTATCTTATATTTTTCTTTTGAAGACTTTAAAAATTATAATATACCGTTTCTCAATTTTTTTTCCAGAACCATTAAACTTCGTCTTTCCTTGTAGATCGTTTCTGCTATGACCATTATATTGTCTCTCATCGCATTCTTTAAATAAGCCTTTACGAATAGTCTGACAATAAAAATTGTTTGTTCTGCTTTTCGAGAATGACGTCGCTTTAAATGTATCGTGATGTTTTCATTTTTTTTAACATCAATTACTTTCTCCCATTCTTGTTAAATCCTCTGAACCTTCTTCTAAATCTTAAATTTATTTATTATTATAGTAAGATATTTAATCTTTTTTAAAATTACATGCAATATGAAAACTATCAACTTATATTTAAACTGATTTATTCATTTATTCACGTATTTATAACTTATTTCATTTTTCTAACCATTAGAATTTTTCCAACCATTTTTCTAACCACAGAATTCAGTTGTTTAGACTCTCTCTGAAGATTTAAAAAGCACATAAATCGCCTGTTTCGTGGTCATCGAATTTTGGTGGTAAATGATTGTATATCATCAACATTTATTCCTTAAAAATTTCGAATTGAGCATACCTTTTATTGCTGAGATATGATGAGTTAAAGTTCATATTATTCCCGAACTTGTAAAAATTTGCTTAATAAAAAAAAATCACATATTTTTTTTGTTAACAATTTTTCGTAGCTCAATTACAATTATGTAATTTGTAAAATATCTCGGTAAGCTTTCTCTTCTAAAACTTTTAGAAAAATTATAGTAAATACCGCAGTTTTTCAGAAATCGGTGGTACCTATATTTGAAATATTGTTATAAGGTTATCGGATTTATAAAATTTAAGGCAAGATTAAACCGTGTTGACATAAAATAAGGTTAATAAATAACTCCCGTATATAAATGTACTTTTTCTGTGCCCAATGAGATAGGTATCCGACATCAATTAAAAAACATTTTCCTGAAAATCGGAAGTTGATCTCTTAATGACATTCTGACTTAAACGTCGTTTTGAGGTCACGATAAATTAGTCTTCTAACAGACAAATAAATCTTATCTGAAAGATTTTTTTATATGAGAAATAACCTGAGGTTTTTTGTGTTGAACGGATAAAATGGCATACCCTTCATTGGTGTATAGTGACCAATTTAATCCCTTATATCTCAGTAATTAAAGCTCTGCTTTATTTGAACTTTTCAGAGGATTGATGTTCCATGGTGTATAATTATTTCCTGCCAAAATCGACTCAAACTTCGTTCACGAAACAGGCGATTTTAGGCTTGTTTTTACGTCGCTCTTTTCAAATTTAATCATCATTAAGTCACGCGTGTGTATGTATACATAATTAGTTGTTTTTGAAGCTTTTATCTATATATAACACAGAAATGTTAGCCTATTCATTTCTATGTCTATCCATTTGCTTTTGGTATTCAATTTTTACATTTTTTGAAAAAATACACGCCCGTGTTAGTAGTTCGCGGAATTACAAACTAACAAACATGCGTACTTATCGTATAATACACAATCATTAGTTGTGCTGTTTACATCAGTACATCATGCTGTACTTAAGCGTGTTCTTGTTCTATACATGTTTTTACCAAACTTTTTATAATGAAGATCCTGTTATGAAACCCCTCTATGATGAAAATCCGAATCAATGGATCCATATACAGGTTGTTTCATTTTAGGACCTTCTTTTCTTATAGTTACGCCAATCATTTTTGAAACCCCTGTTTATGGGAAATTCAAACCCATGGCAACCATCCTCGAATAATTTGGAATTAAATGAGACCATTTGCTAGTGGTTCGTGCCACAAATGACGGTGTAGTTCGCGGTCATACAGACAAACGCATATCCGTTACTATTCAATATAAAGAAAATTTTAGAAAAACCCTGTATATGTTAAAAACAAACTCCTAATTTTAATCCGGAAGGATTTTAAAACAAAATGAGACCAATTGCATGGATCGGACATCAAATGACGAAAATTGTCGCGGACATACAGACATACAGACAACCAAACTTATATATATAGATTTTTGAAAAACTCTGTATATGTAAATAACAACATTGATTTATTCATTTATTAATTTCCATGTACAGATTGTTTCATAATTGTTTGGCGTAATTTTAAGAAATGTAAGTCCTTAAATAAAACATCCTGTATATGGAAAATCCAATCCTATGGCAGCCTTACTCGTTAAATTTGGAATAAAATGAGCCTATTTGCAAGAGATTCAGGCCACAATTGACGATGTAGTTCGCGGTTATACAGACAAACTCTTATCCATTACTAATCAGTACAAAGATAATTTTTGAAAAACCCTGTATATCGAAAATCCAAACCCATAGCAGCAATCTTCGTAAAATTTGGAATAAAATGAGCACTTTTGCATTAGAATCGGGCCACAAATGACAAAGAAATTCGCGGTTATACAGAAAATACGGACAGACTGCAGGGATTTATATATATAGATTTTGAAAATACCTTGTATATGTTAAAAACCTAATTTTAATCCGAAAGAAATTTAAAACAAAATGAAACCAATTGCATGAGGATCGGACATCAAATGACGAAAATTATCGCGGACATACAGACATACAGACAACCGTACTAGTTTTTTTAAAACCCTATATATACTAGTATGTATATGTAAATAACAACATTTTACATTAATTTATTTATTCCTTTCCAAAATACAGGTTGTTTCATAAATGTTTGGTGTAACTAAAAGAAATGTATGTCTTTAAATGAAACACCCTGTATATGGAAAATCCTGTTGCGCGTAGCGGTATTAGGTGTCACTCGCGATAAGACTTGTAGTAAACCGATGTAACTCGGACGTTGTTAAATTATTCTTTGCCCGGTCACTGCGCGTGCTGACTTATATAGTCGGACGATTTGCTAGCTTAGCGATTTTTGGAGGCCAGGGACCGGGTGCGTTGGACAACTTCCGCAAGGCTTGGCGTTTTGACATTGGTACGCGGTAGCCTCGCGGTTTATTTGTGCTGCGTTTTTATGTAGGTCGATGCGGAACTGCATTCGGGCTGTTTCGCACTGAATTTTGCAAGATCACGGAAGTTAGCAGAAACTTCCGTGAGCACGGCGGATTCCAAAGATGTTGCGAACGATGACCTCTTTCGCAACGTCTTTCGTCACTGAGCTACGTTGTAGTTCGGGCTACAACAGGTGGATGAAGTAAAAAGTAGAACAAAAATTAATCGACATAATAAAACGTTATCTTATAACTGGCATTTGTAACTTTTGATTGTAGTTTGCTTCAACTTCCCAGATAGCACAGGACGTCCTCAGGATCATCCTGAATATGTCCCGGGATGTCCTGGGATCTTGTCAGAATATAATAGTTGTATTATTGTAAATATTTTATGTATAAATTTGACTTTTAAAGTAAGTTTAGAATGTTAAATTCTGTAATAGTATTAATATAAATTGAAATTTTACTCATGTCTTGAGGACATCCTTGGGATGTCCTGAGGATATATGTATTCTAGCTGAAAACGTTATTCTTAAAATATTGTATAAAGAGTTTCATTAGCTACAAAATGTCTGAAAATAAACTAAATATAATGACTGTATAAATACCAGACATTTTAGATAGCCCAGAATGTTCTAAGAATATGATATTCTGAAAGTCCTCAGGACGTCCTAAGAGAGTCCTCAGAACATCCTACAAAAGTCCTCAGGACATCCTAAAATAGTATTCAGGGACATCCTGGACATATAGTAATTTTTGAAAAAGACGGGTAAATTAATATAGCAAGTGAGAAATCTTTGAATATCGTACGTATTTCTAAAATGTATTGCAAAATCAAATGTGTAAAAATGTTGACTTCAAAGTCAGATTGAATGTCTACACTTATTGAAACAATATGGCATATTAGCAATACTAAAAAATTATAAAAGATGACATTAAATAATTTTATTTTATTTTATACAAACGGCGCAAAAACAGTTTTTTTAATAAGTTATTCCACATGCTATTTCGCGCGCATATGTAAAAATGATTTAAAAAAACTGTAAAACTTTATATTTATTTATAAAAATATAAGTTAACTATATATGTTTCATCCTTCTGACAACATCTACTGTAATGATCTATAACAAATATGTATGCATAAACAAGAAATACTCATGGATCATCACGAAGCGTTAGGAAGCGTATGGTCTTCGAAGTCAAGCATCGTCGGCGATGGTTGATACTTGGATGGGTGACCGTTTTCTCGGTTACAGAGATTAAACATGTTTTAACAGGTACAACTGTCGCTAAAACATGTATAGTCTCTTCTTTCTCTTACAAAATTATCGTAGAGATAATTTGAATTTTTAATTTTTTGTTAAAGTTTTTTTTTAATTCTCAAAAACTGTTAAAAATACTTACAAGGGAACGGACAGAACTGTCCCTCACCGATTTTAATGAGCTTCGGATATGTTGTAGAACATAAGAAAATATTAGACCCATATTTTTTTTTATCTGCGTATTTCGACGTTTAGGGGTTGAAACCACCCCTCGAAAATAACGCATTTTTTTGTTTTTTGCGAATATCTTTGAAAATATAAGGTTTATAAAAAAATGTTCTATACGAAAGTTTTATGGCATTTTATACTCTTTACAACAGTATATTTATATTTTTTAAAAATTTCAAATTTTTTAATTTATCGCTCCACCCCTTTTTTTCAACATTTTAAAAATTTTGTAAAGACAAAAATTAAAGAGCATTAAAAGCCGAATCCACCCATATATAATAACATATGGGTTCCATCATTCCCAATTATTATCAAAACGAGATAGTAATCTCGCGCTATAGGTGCCGCGCTAGAAGTAGTGTTGCGTTATTTCTTTAGTCGCGTCACACTCAATAACTGCCTCTTTTGCGTACATTTTTATATTAAAACATAAAAATGGATTAATCTTAATTATATAATACGCAACGTATTACACGATATAAAGCATAAATGCATATATATAACAAAAGTAGCATATATATACGTATGTGCCTACGTACATTTTCATTGTTACAAATGCGAATATAAATTAATATGAAGCAAAATATTTTTTAACATTTAAAACTGCAAATACAATATAACAAAATATATAATATCAAGAGAAAAATATAAAACATAAACTGCAATAACTATTTGCATAATTATATTATTTACACTATATGCACGTAGCACGCTCTGATAATAAAGATAATATAAGTATATAAGTATATAATTTAATTTAATTTGAAGTTTGAAAATACATTTATACGGATGTATATATACATTTTGCATACGACACAGACAAATAACTTTAATATCAGTGTTGATAGAGGGACCGGTTGTTTTCGCGCAAGCGCATCACGTGAGGCTTCAATAAAATATCCATTAGTAATAGGAAGGAGATCTTTGATCGTACATCTTTCATTCATGCTTTATATCGTGTAATACGTTGCGTATTATATAATTAAGATTAATCCATTTTTATGTTTTAATATAAAAATATACGCAGAAGAGGCAGTTATTGAGCGTGACGCGACTAAAGAAATAACGCAACACTACTTCTAGCGCGGCACCTATAGTGCGAGATTACTGTTTCGTTTTGCTAATAATTGAGAATGATGGAACCCATATGTTATTATAAATGAGTGGATTCGGCTTTTAATGCTCTTTAATTTTTGTCGTTACAAAATTTTTAAAATGTTGAAAAAAAGGGGTGGGGGGTGGAATAAATTAAAAAATTTGAAATTTTAAAAAAATATAAATATACTATTGTAAAGAGTATAAAGTACCATAAAACTTTTGTATAGAACATTTTTTCATAAACCTTATATTTTCAAAGATATTCGCAAAAAACGAAAAAAATGCGTTATTTTCGAAGGGTGGTTTTAACCCCTAAACGTCGAGATACGCAGATAAAAAAAAATATGGGTCTAATATTTTCTTATGTTCTACAACATATCCAAAGCTCATTAAAATCGGTGAGGGACAGTTCTGTCCGTTCCCTTGTTAGAAATATTTAAAAAATTTTCTAAATTAATTGAAATTTTTTATTTTTTAAATTTTTCTGAGAAACGTTTCAATTCTTATAAAAAATTGATACATTTATCAAAAATCCTAAAAAAAAAAAAATCTAAAAAATCTGACAAAAAGTGGTCATTGTTTGCTATTCCTGAGGATGTCCTGAGGAAATCCTATGGTATCCTCAGAACATCCGATGGACTGTCCTCAGGATGTCCTGAGGACTAAAAAGTGGCGCTCGTTTGCTATTCCTCAGGATGTCCTGAGGACATCCCGGGATAAAATCAGGATGTCCTCAGGATATCCACGAAGTCCGTCCTGGACGTCCGTGTGCTATCTGGGTTTAAATTACATTTTAAACAATAATATGTTTAATTAAATGTGTCTTACAATTAATAGAGTGTGTTTGCCAGTCAACTTTCCGATACACAGCATGTAGTACTCGGCTGTCTTGATTAGCACTGTTTAGAATATTAAAGTAAATGACAGTCATTTTATATTCATATTATTAAACTAATTAACTTTTTTTCACAGATGAGGGTGGTTGCGTGAAATCGTTATCTTCAAAAAGTAAGAAATCGTCACAATCAGATTTGTACATGAGACTGGGTCTATTATTGGGATCCAATCGAGCAAACGTGAGTGCAGAATCAAGCATGTGTCCTTCGCGAGCACCGATACAAGGGCACAGCTCCACGGTCTTCTTCAATAGTTTAACTAGCTTTGAAACACAAACAATGGCATCAACGAATACAAGTCCAGTATCGACATTGACGGGTACGTCGAGCGAAGCAGAGGTCGCGGCGGCGCTACGATGTCCTATTCAGCCGAAGATCAAAGCCAAGGAGAAAACCAAATCCTGTGACAGCACTGGCAGTCTAGCATCCATTTCCACATCATTATCTGCATCCACGTCAATGTCCATGTCTATGTCCATGTCGGTATCAGGTCTCTCAAATTGTAGCTCCAGTCCGTTTGCATCTAGAAAACATTCTTGTGCCACACTAGTAGGTCAAACTGAGTTTAGTCATTTGAAGAACAAACGAACCTGCGCTCGGAGATCGGTGAAAACCGGTAACATTAAAAGTCCATTTGACGCAAAACGTTAATATATCTTTTTTATACTTGAATTCAAGTACTAAATATATATATTCTAATATATAATATAATAATATTTTATATATGTCTCTTTATTTTAGTATGTTACAACCAGCGTTATACGGCACAATTAAATCTGAAGCCATTATTCTTTGAGGTGCCGTTATTAGAAGAAGACCCATTTTTCGTAGGGCGACAATGGTTATTACATGAATTAGAATCCATAATTAATGGTTCCAGTCCTGGCACTTTGATTTCCGGATCGCCAGGCACGGGAAAAACTGCGCTTATTTTGCAACTAGTGGAACATAGTTGTTTCGGAAGAAAGAGAAAGCATCCAAGAGCTGCTGAAGTGAATAAAGAATGCGACGAGAGAGAAAAACAGAATACTAATACGTCTCTGCAAACTAACGTTCAGCATACTAACGAAAAGGTACGATTTCATCAGAATTTATTTTCGTTAAGGCCAAAATGTCATTTTTTAACTTTATCTAGGAAAGACATAAATCAATTGTGTCAAATTATAGGTTTGCGAATTAGCGTCACACGTTGTGGCTTATCATTTTTGCCAAGCCGACAATAACAGTACCTGTTTAGTCTCAGATTTAATTCATTCACTAGCAGCACAACTCTGCCAAGCTCCTCAATTGATTTCATATAAAGAATATCTTTTATCAGAGCCCCATCTTCAAGGCTCACTGTCACAAAAAGAATGTACTGTTAATCCAGATCTTGCATTCTCAAGAGGTATTATCGAACCACTTTCAATTCTGAAAGAAACCAATAGACTACCATCTTCAAATATGGTGGGTAAACAAAATGAATTTGTTTATAATCTTATGACTAGAATTACTTTTTTATTGGTAATGAAGTGCTCAATATTTGTTTTGCTACTCAAGGACATTGTTTGACGTACATTGTTTTCAGGTAATATTAATTGACGCAGTTTGCGAGGCAGAATACCACAGACCAGATAGAGGTGACACTATAGCTTCTTTCCTAACGAGGCATGCACCTAACATTCCTAGTTGGTTAAAAATTGTTTGCACGGTTAGAACACAGTTGTTGGACTGTGCGAAACAACTACCATACACGAGGATCTCGTTAAACAAAACTACAAACAATGCGATTAGTAACAACATTAACAAGGATTTATCCGATTATATTAGTTATAGATTAGCACAAAGTCCTTCCATCCAATTGAATGTGACCGGATCGGTAAATGGGAAAGCAGAATCATCATGTAGCGCGAATCAAACAAGATTCTCTTCCCATTTGCTCTCTCTAACCAAAGGTAGTTTCCTCTTCGCTAAGTTGACGCTTGATCTGATCGAAAGCGGACATTTAGTTGCTAAATCTGCGACTTACAAGGTACATGTGCAATCATATTTTCTAATCCTTATTTTAAAGGGGTCTTCTAGTTTAGAGAGTAAAATTCAGCGCTATTTTTACAAATTTTTTGTGAGAAACCTATAAGATTTTTTGGGGATCGGGTTTTTCTATCATATTAGTACACTTTTGAAGTTTATTTTAATGTTTTATTTAATAAAAAATAATAGTCAATAAAAAAAGTTGTAGTATACTAAAATAACACACAAAAAAGGTGCCTAAACGATAACGGTGATTCCGGCTCTTGTAAGTACCTAAAACAAAAAAAAAACGAGAAAGATTCGTAATTAATGAGGCATTAGCTATCGTCTCTATCAGAATTGTTATTAAAAAATTGAAATTTGCAAAATGGCGTCATTAGAAAGTTAATTTTTTACGGATTTTTTTCGTAAACAAATTATTGTAAAATTAGTAAAAATAATTTTTTTACCTTGATGAGGTAGTGGCGATAACGACATCTACTACCCAGTTAGCCAGGCCTGTTAAAATCACATATCGTGAAAGCTTTACAGCAAGGATTGTTTCAATTTTGACAACAATTTTATGACAAGTAATTATCTGTTGCTTTGTTTTCTAAAAGTTTCGAGCAAATTTACGGCAAAAGTTTTCATCACACGATGCTGCAAATAATAGCGAAAGACTTGTACATAAATATTACGTATAGAAATTACAAGATTTGTTCCGATACGATAAAATGCAAAATTTAAGCAAATAACAGAGCAAACTTGCTACACGACATTACAATAAATTTATGGCAGAAACAGAGAATCTTGTTAAGCACAGAATAACGGTAAATTAGTAGCAAGAACAAAATAAAACTTGCCGAGCATACTTATGCAACAAAATTGCGACAAGGTATGTCCGTAAACAGCTTAGTTTTTGTTGGCAAGGCTTGTCGCAAATAGTATGACGGACATTTTATGCAAATAACAGGGTTGCATTATCGGTCTTTAAACTTTATTTCTGACTTTACTATCTATCTCGAGATGGCGCATTTCTCGTGAAAAAGATTTACCTACTGGATTAATAAAAGAGGCTCGTCGAGAACAGAGAACCAAGTATGATTGCACCATTCACATTTGATATTGGACTAATCAGTCTAATATTTCAGTCTAATAATCATTTTTGTTGATCTAAATTTCGACAATATTTGTCCTGTTCTTGCCACAAATTTGTTATCATATTGTGCATAGCAAGGTTTGCCTCGTTTTTGCCACAAATTTGCTATCATGCTATGTACAGCAAGGTTTGCTCTATTCTTGCCACAAATTTGCTATCATATTGTGTACAGCAAGGTTTGCCTTGTTCTTGCTGCAAATTTGTTGTTATGCTTTACTAGCAAATTTTACCCTGTTATTTGCATAAAATACGCGTCATACTATTTACAACAAGCCTTGCCAGCAAAAGCTAAGCTTAATGCGGACACACCTTGTCGTAATTTTGTTGCAAAAGTTTGCTCGAGTTTGCGGCAAACTTCGCGCAAAGTTTGCGTCATTTTGCTAGCTGGGTAAATACATATGCAAAATCCTATTTTAATCGAACAATTAGACATATCACCCGAAGACAAGTCAGAACCCAACATTTCACCATCATCAGTTCAAAAAACATGATTGTGAGAAAAACGCGTTTAAAGTTTTTCTTAAGTTTTTCATATCAATTACATAGATATAATTTTACTTACTTAATCAGCTAGTCCAGGATTATACAGGAAACCTTCCTCCTGCTCATAAAAGTCTTGCAGGGCTGCTCTTTCTTTCCTACAATGTGTTCTTTCTTAGCGACGTCAGTTGAGTGCTGCTCTGAGCGAGCTGGATTCCGCAGATCAGCGTACATGTCTACTTGTTGACCAATGATCACTTCCATCACATTTGTAACTTTCAAAATTGGCATAAATCTTTCATTAAAAATAATAACTGTTAGAAATGTTGCTATTTCAACGATTTTTGTTCCAAAACAAAGTGTTGGAAACAAAACATTGGTGCATTCTACATGGTGTAAGAATTGATCGCATTTTGTGATTAGATATGATCATGGCTTAATAGTCTTACGATCTTAGTTGAATCTTATTGTTAGTCGAAATGGATCGATGGGTCGGTAGAGTTGAAGGATAGACTGCTCTATTATGCGGCGCGTGGTCTCTGAGCGCCGAGCGCTGCTCTCTATTAAGTGCTATAACATTGTTAATTTTGCAAATCGGGCAAAATATTTTTGCAGACATACAGTCATAGACAAAATTAAGTGGACAGGTACCATAAATAATAAAAAGTTTATTTATTTTATCTAGTAATGTCGATATATCAAAACTTTATTGTACATTTTAAATTAATAAGTATAATTTGATAAAATAAAGAGAAAATGTAATTGTAACAGCTAATGTATTTGAACTTTTTATCTTAATAACATGAAGTTGCACGTAAACAAAATTGAATGAAGGTTTTATAAATGTTTACAAATTAAGTGACTAATACTTTGTAGTACCTTGCTTTTATTATACGTAATAATATAACACACGTTATATTATTACGCTCATACACATTGCACACGTGACGCTATTGCACACGTGCACATTGCACACGTTATATTATTACGCTCATACACATTGCACACGTGACGCTATTGTACACGTGCACATTGCACACGTTATATTATTAAGCTCATACACATTGCAAACGTGACGCTATTGCACACGTGCACATTGCACACGTTATATTATTACGCTCATACACATTGCACACGTGACGCTATTGCACACGTGCACATTGCACACGTTATATAAACGTTTTTTTCTATGGATTTTATTAATATGTGATTTGCATTTAGTTATACAACTCTTTAAATCCATCTTTTTTCATTTTAATCTCACAGTTCTTAAAGATATATTTAATTTTAATTGTTCAACAATGTTTCGTGATGTTGATGGATTACGTTGAGTTTCACTCAATTTTTCTATTATCGTATGCATTTCTGTTACGTCTCTATCTTTGACCACATAAATTTTTAACAATATTATGTTGTAAATATTTTGTATAAATTTCATGAATTGTGTACTTTTCAAAACTTTATATTTTTTGAATATTTTATGTTAACTTAGCTTATTTGTGCAATCTGAAACAATCAGCAATGTTGCAGCTCTAATAAGCTTTATCTGGAATTTAACTGTCAAATTTACTTTTAGTCTTAGTAAAAATATCTTAGTAAGTAAAATTACAATCAAAAATCTAATGGCAGTTTTATTATATAATATTGATGTAAGCTTTTGATTGCGACTAGTCCGATTAAAATCGGTATACTCAATTCTAAAGTCTTGAGATCTCTTGTACGAAAATGCTTACTTGAGTTATTTTCCATAAATTCGCACACACGTAAAGCTAGTTTGTCGTTCAAAGGGCTTCACAATGTGCCTACATACAATTTTATAAAGCTAAAATAAAAAAATTATTTTGTAATATAAATCGTGAATATTGATACGCGAAAAAATATAATAGAATTAATAAAAATAAAACAAATATATAATAATATAAACAAATAACATACATGATATATATGTAAATGTCAAAAATATCATTAATAAAAGATTAATAAAATTACACGCTTCTGAATATTCAAGCTACCTACGGTAAAAATATTTGTTAATGCAAATAAAATAAAATTATTAATATAAATTTATAAGTATATAATAATAAAAAATTATTAATCATAACATATATATATAATAATATAATTACAATTATATATATAATATTATATTATATATATATATATATATATATATATATATATGTACACATACGTATATATTAAAAAGACAAATAGGGCGCAGGTAGGAGTGTTAGTGAAATAGAAGGCTCCGGAGTAAAGAAGTGATATCGTGATGAAGATGAGAAGGCGTGATGAAAAGTGGAAAATCAGGAAGATGAGATTAAATAGTGACAGGGGGATTGGAGGGAAGTAAGGAGAAGGCAGAAGAAGGGAGTTATGAGAGATAAAATTTTTTTGGAGAACTATCTGTAAAACCTTCACTACCCGCCGCTACCTGGCGTGTGTTTCTTGTGAATAAAATGCACTTTTTAGGTGAATAAAAGGGGCTCGTCAAGAGCGCAGAAGGAAGTAAGATTTTGCCATCGACATATAGTACAAGACAGGTGAATTATATCAGTCTGTAAAAAAGATTGATAAAAATGAGGACAAAATAAAAATTTTTATTTAAGAAAAATGATATGTTTAAAAAAATATTTATAAGAAACATAATAATACATTTAATCAAGAAATATTTATACTCAATTTTAAGTATAAAATATTCTTGAATAAAGGTACTTTTGCATTTGTTAAGAATATATTTTTTTATACGTAATGATCCACGAAACATCCCTCAGACATCTATCGAGGCTCCATGAATCTTCCATCAACAATCCACACAACGTTCAGTAGACATCCTTGACGACGTCCAATGGAGGTCCAATGGACGTACGCAATGCGGAACTACGGATTTCCAGTCGCTCTGTATTGGATGTCCAATGGACATCCACTGGAAGTTTCAAATTTCCATGACAGATGTCCAATGGACGTCAACTGGAGGTTTCATTTCTATGTGGGTGTGCTATGCCTCAGGAACGCCCATATCGTTTTTATATATTGAATCCATATCGGTAAATAATGATTAATTTTTAATAATATTTTAATAAAATTCTGTTGTGAGCGAAACACTCACAACCAATAAATACATATTATAAAATAAAGGAAATAAAATATTAAAATAATAAGATAGCTCGCCGAGAAAGGCTCGCTATCATAAGGTGTCAGGTGACACATGCCTCGTGCGCTGCCGGCCGGTCATCGCACTGGGCAACGCACCAGCCACCTTAACGAAGTAGCGAAGCCAGCTTAGCAACAATCATGCCACCGGAAATGCATACCTGCATTTTGGCAATTGTTGCTAAACTCGCAAATATTTCCCGCGCGCCGGATGCGCGCGGGAATGACCATATATGGTCATACGGAGGGCCCGATGCCCCCACTAATAATTAAATCCGCGACACTATTTAAGCCGCTGCCGAACAGCGGCCAGCGGGATCAGTAATCAGAAATCAAGCCGATACGTACGGCCCGTACAAGTGCATTAAGAGTTCGGGACTTAGCCGCTAGCAAGCGAGCAACGAGACGACGCGGTAGCTCCGAGTCACGCGTCGTATCTAATCTATTGTAACACGACGCGGCACCTTCGCCGACCGCAACCAGTGTACAACACAGAAATAAATCTTATATCAGTTTAAATTAAAATCAGTGAGTGAGTGATTTGAGGACCCTGCCTACAAAACCGCCTCTTTCCGCGAGTTCTAACTCCTTGGGCGACAACGAATCCCAAAAAATCTTTTGTCGCACCGCAAGGTACGGCAAAAATATTTTGTTGTACCGCAAGGCGCAACAAAATTGGTGGCAGCGGTGGGATCGATTAACTGCCAGGAAGGAAGGCAAACAACTCCAACGAGGAACTACCTACAAGGCCAAGGGACCGACGTCACGAGCCGAGAGCAGCTGAACGACCTCGAGGACCAGCTGACTGGACGAGCCCGCCGAGCAGAACTCAGCCACGGCTCAACACTCAACGCAGCGTAATCAGCGACACCGGAGTACCGACCTACCGCAATACACAGCTGACAACATGAAGCGAAGCGCAGCGTTACTGTAAGTCGAAATAATATTGTATAAAGCGAAATACGAAGGGCAAAGCGATAAGCCCTATTAATAGTAAAAACGTGTTGATCCCCCGGTAATCACATAACGATTATCGTAAGCGTAGAATAGGCGTGAATGTCGAAAGACAACGACGCTGCTATAGCAAACGACTCGTGGTTGCATAGCGAGCAAGCCACTCGAGCTATCGAATACTGCGAACAAGCCGTCATAGAAGCACGCGATAGAGTCCGTAGAGAACTAGATCCGTACGATAGCGAGTTACCGGAAAACGTCATCCGCGAACGAGAATTCCCATTCGCGAACCTCGACGCGAGTTTGTTTCAAGGCGAATTCAACGCGACACGGCAACACCGTGTAGAACGACGAACACGACCGTACGAGAGTCGCACCCCTAGTCGCGTTTCGTCACGAGGCGAGTTCTCACTTACGTCATACGAGTCCGACATTTTCGACCCAGCTGACTTTTTTCAAACGGACGCGATGCCTAACGACGATCAAGCAGAGACCCAACAATTCATCGCCGGTGCAGAACAGGAATTACAGAATCTGCACCACGAACTAAGTGCTAATGCACCACGACTTGCCCGCACTGCCACGCAAAGAGACGATGTGCAGGAAATACGAGAAGCCTTACGTGCAATGATGCACGAGGTCCGGAGACTGACCAACGAAGTCAACGAGGTGCGAGAAACAAATTCGCGAACACTACGTCCGCACGCGCCTCGACAAACGCGATATAGCCGGCGAGAAACCGCGTTCGAGTACCCGGACGACGACGTGCGCCGACAGAGAGGTCGCGGAATATTATCATTAAAAGAAGCTCGCGGAATGATACCCGAGTTCGACGGCAACGCGAGTAAATTACAGGAGTTTTTGAGCGCCATGACTTACGCGATCGAGAACATAGATCCGTCGGATGAAGTGTCCTTACTAGGCGCGATATTGTGTACCAAACTGAAGGGACGCGCCATGTTAGATTTTCAGACACGACGGATAAGCGATTTCGTGCAATTAAGAACGGAATTAGAATCGTGCTATGCGAGTAAACGAAGCACAACACATTTACAGCTCGACTTCAATACCCTGAAGCAAAAGCCAGGAGAAAGCGCTCGAGCTTACGGACTGCGTACGGATAAGCTCACAATAGACCTGTACGAGTCGATGATCGAAGGCCGACACCAATACACGGCCGAACATAAGCGCATCATTTTAGAAATGCTGCAGCAGCAAGCATTGGAAAACTATCAAATAGGGCTACGCGAAGATACAAAGGCAGTAGTCCGATCGCGCGGATACGTTACGCTACAGGATGCGATAGCAGCCGCAAGCGCAGAGGAAAGAATCAAGGGTCCCGCCGTGAGTAACACGAGACGGACACCCGACTCGCCGAGGCATTACGACAAGTCCGATGCCCGTTGCCGAAATTGCGGCAAGTATGGCCATTACAGTAAGGATTGCCGGAATAACAGGAGCAGTAATAGATACGCCCTGCCGCAACCAGACAAACGTATAAATGCAATCGACAAGCATTGCAACTATTGCAAAAAACGCGGACACACTCGCAACGAGTGTTGGAATCTACACGGACGGCCTAAAGCAAAGGTACCGAACGCGCAAGGAAAAATGCAAAGTACCGAGATAACGGGAGCGAGAAAGAAAGCGATAACGCAAAAAGGAAACTCTGACCCCGAGCACAGTAGCGAGGAAGAAGGAGCGACGAGCCGCACACAGACTACGCGCGCTCGAGCGTATCAAGTGACGCACGTAAGACGAGACGGCACACGATGCGACGGTCTTGACCTAATTACGCTCCCAATCAAAGAAACACGCACTGGTAAAATCGACATGTTGTTCGATTCAGGCGCGACGATATCATTAATAAAGGTAAAAACCCTAAAGGGAAAAACACGAATTTATCCCGAAGAAGTATCACTGGTAGGAATAACTGGCCACCGAGTGCATACTATAGGAAAGATGCAAGCCACTATCACGATAGGCGAACGAGAAATTAAACACGCCATATACGTGGTGAGAGACGATTTCCCTATGGAATACGAAGGGATAATCGGCCTCGATTTCCTGCGCAAACAGCATGTATCATGCGACTACAAAAATAAGACAGTGACCATAGAAGACGTCACCCTGCGACTTAAACCATATAATAAGATTATTTTAAAACCGCGCAGCGAAACCATCGTTCGTGCAGTAACGAACCGAAATAAAACCGGGGTAATCCGAGCCAAAGAAACTTCGCCCGGCATCTACATTGGCAGATGCATGATAGAGCCGAAAAATTTTATGTGCCCTATAAGCATAATTAACACCACGGATAGACCAGTGGAAATCACCACACCGATCGTTACCGTGGAAGATATCGAAGAAGATGTCATGCAACAAGTCTATGTCGTGACCTCCGAAACGGAATGCGAGACAAAGCTTCCCCGCGGAGAACGCATATGACAACTATTACGCACGCAGCATCTCAATCCCGAGGAACGAAAGGCACTCAATCGGATATGCAATGAATATCAGGATATATTTCATTTAAACGGAGAACCTCTGACGTGTACCTCGACGGTGAAACACGAGATCAGCACGCGAGCCGACGCCGCGCCTGTGAACGTGCGACCGTATCGCCTCCCCGCCAAACATAAGGAGGAAGTGAGTACACAAATAAAGGAAATGCTGAAAAATAGCATTATCCGCTCTAGTACGAGCCAGTGGAACGCACCTTTGTTAGTTGTGCCGAAGAAAGCTGACTCGACTGGAAAATCACGACTTCGAATAGTGATTGACTTTCGAAAGTTGAATGATTTAACTATTGGCGACTCATTTCCACTGCCGAATATTGATGAAATATTAGACCAGTTAGGAAATGCCAAATATTTCACGACGCTAGATCTAGCGTCGGGGTACCACCAGATACCCATGGCTGAGCATGATAAGCCGAAAACCGCATTCTCGACACCGTATGGACACTACGAGTACAATCGGATGCCGTTCGGACTTAAAAATGCGCCAGCCACATTCCAGAGGCTAATGAATTCTGTGCTTACTGGAATGCAAGGACTTAGATGCCTCGTGTATTTAGACGACATTGTCATATACGGATCAAGTCTAAAGGAACATAACAAGCGCTTAGAAGAAGTGCTATTACGCCTACGGGAAGCTAATCTGAAGCTACAACCCGATAAGTGCGAGTTCCTTCGAAAAGAGGTGAATTACCTCGGCCATATTATTTCAGAGGACGGGATAGCACCCGATCCCGGAAAATTACAGGCAATCAAAGATTTTCCAGAACCACGCAAAGTCAAGGATATTCAATCCTTTATCGGACTTGCAGGTTACTATCGAAAATTTATCAGCGACTTTTCTAAAATTGCTAAGCCAATGACGAAGCTAACAAAGAAAACTGAAAAGTTCGTCTGGACTACCGAACAGCAGATAGCGTTCGATACATTGAAAGAAAAATTGATGACGGCACCTGTGCTACAATATCCGGATTTCACCCAGGAATTCAACGTGACCACGGATGCTTCCGACTATGCAATCGGAGCAGTCCTGTCACAGGGACCGGTAGGTAGCGACCGTCCTATTGCTTACGCAAGCCGAGTGTTAAATCGCGCGGAGCAAAATTATAGCACTACCGAAAAGGAGCTGCTAGCAATCGTATGGGCTGTCAAGCATTTCCGCCCATATGTGTACGGCGTAAAATTTAAAATAGTGACAGACCATAAACCACTTACATGGTTATTTAGCGTAAATGACCCCGGATCGCGACTAATTCGATGGCGATTAAAATTAGAAGAGTATGACTATGAGATCATACACAAGGCCGGTCGAGCGAACGCGAACGCCGACGCGCTGAGTCGAAACGTGAAGCGGGAGGCTCACGTTACGGAAGACTCGGATAAGATCCTCGCGCTCGAAGAAGACAGTGTACACACACAACTAAGCACGCCGATAAAAAATAATGAAAGTATACAGGAGTATACTGAAGAAGAAAAGAAACAGATTCTATATGAATACCACGATGCCCCGACAGGAGGACATCAGGGAATTGAGCGAACGATAAGACGAATACGCCTGAAACACAACTGGCATGGATTAACAGCCGACGTAGAGAGATACATAAAGAAATGCGAACTCTGCCAGAAGAACAAACTCTCTCGCAGAATTAAAGCACCGCTAGTTATCACCGATACACCAAGCCGACCCTTTGAAAAGTGCGCGCTGGATATCGTCGGACCGTTAACCATAACAAATAACGAAAATCGGTATCTGCTGACATTTCAGGACCACCTAACAAAATTTAGTAAGGCTATGCCCCTTACTAACCAAGAAGCGAATACCGTAAGTAAGGCATTCGTGACGAAAATCGTTTTAGAATATGGAATTCCGGAATGCATTTTAACAGATCAGGGAACTAATTTTATGAGCGAAGTATTTAAGAATACTTGCAAGCTGCTCAAAATTAAGAAGATACAGACGACTGCTTATCACCCTGAAAGCAACGGCGTATTAGAACGATCGCATCGAACTTTAGCCGAGTATCTAAGGCATTTCATTAATAAAGATCAGACGGACTGGGACGAGTGGATTCCGTATGCTAACTACACCTATAATACCACCCCCCACACCGCAACAGGGTACACTCCCTTTGAATTACTTTACGGGCATCCCCCCGAATTACCAACAGCGCTAGCCAAGCCGCCTAAAAGGACGTACAGTTACGACGACTATGCGCTCGAGTTACGGGAAAGATTACGCGCCACTAATAGTATTGCCAAGGATAACATAAGGGACGAAAAACAAAAGTCGAAAGATTATTACGACCGATCCGTGAAGGAAACTAATTATAAAATTGGCGATAAAATTCTACTCTTCGACGAAACGCTTCGCCGAGGGCGTTCTAAAAAATTAGACGCGCAATGGACCGGACCCTATACAGTTACCGAAAGACATTCGCACGTTAATTATACGGTAAAAAGGGGAAGACGGACAATTCGCGTACACGTAAATCGCATTAAACCGTTTATTGAGGGATAACGCGAAAATAAAAGAAGAGAGAGAGTAGAAACAATAATAAATAAATAAAAATAGACTCACCAGGTTGAAAAACGCCTGAGTAATCCATCCCGAACGATCCCATCCAAATGGCACGCAGAAAAAAAAAAAAAAAAAAGGGGGGGGAAATAACTAACTCAAGAGGGGGAGGAACAAACACTAAACACTACACTTAAACTATAACTTACGAACTACAAATTAAAAAACTAAAAGAGAGAGGAGGTCCTAATAACTACTCCTCCGACTCTTCATTCCCCCCCTCCCCTAGAAAGTTTCCGTGTCCTTCCAGGGCACCGAAACCTCGGTCCCACTCCTCCTCGGAGTCGGAGACCCCAATATCCTCCAGTAACCGGTCTATCATACCGGGAGACGGGGGAAAAGCATATGGAGCACTCCCGGATTCGGAGACATCGGAGTCCTCATCCGACACATCCTCATCCTCACTGGAGGACACATTGTTCTGCTCCTCCTCGGAGCCCTCATACTCCGCCGCGTCCTCCACCTGGTCTTCGAAGACCCCGACGATTTCGCCCTCGTCCGGAGACGCATCATCTAACGCGATGACTCCCGGATTAGGCGACGGGGGTGGCGACGGCGGCACTAATAACTGCATAATGAAAACTTTTTTCTTTTCCGCGAACCGTAAGAAATAAAAAATATCTCGCACGACAGCTCGGACAAGACTGATCTTAGAACAGTCCAAGACAGTCGACCCAAAGGCAACATTAGCCGAGATAGATAAACATTACACCTCTTCTCACGCACAATTAAAGAAGAGCACGTCGACGAGATAAAATATTGCTGATTAATAAGATGCAAGGCAGTAATAATAAACCACCTTGCAGGGGACTTCTCATATGTATCTACCTGGCAACAGCAGCTCAAGGAAGCGACACGCTGTATCAAGTGGAAAAATTCACCCATCATCCGGGGATCTACTATGAAAAAATAGGTAGACTCCGACCAATAGAATCGCAATGGAAACTAATAATTAAGATAAACACCGCGTCTTTATCGAAAAGACTGACGCAAATCGAAAAATATGTGCAAAAAACTGACAACTTATGTAGAATCGTCGCGGTAATGAATAAGGCTATATGCGACAGTTTTAACACTGTCATCACAAAAGAATACCAAAGGACAAATCGACTGATCCTGCGAATTACTGACACATATAAGACGCCGACAGTACAGAAACGAGGACTGATCGACGGAGTAGGCTCAATAGCCAAATCGCTATTCGGTACAATGGACGCCGATGACAAAAAGACAATTGACGAACAACTCGCAATACTACATGACGCACAACAGTCATCACAGCACGCAGTAAAAAACCAATTAAAAATAATTCAGGCAACTATAGCGCACATCGACGAGACAGAAAAAACAGTACAACATAACGAATACCTTCTTGCGAACGCAACCAAAAATCTCAAGCTAGAACTACTAGAGAGCGAACGCGCAAACAACATACAGTCAAATTTTATAATTATCAGCACCGTACTGTCAGAGTTAACTCGCGATGCGGAGGACGTCTTAGATTACGTCACCCTATTAAAAAGGGGTATAATGCACCCCAGACTAACGCCTATAGACCATATTATACAACTGCTTAAAGATGCGAACTCTCAACTCCCGGAAGGACTCTACTTTCCATTTAGAGCGAACCAGGAAGAATGGTCAACTATCGAACAATTCGCACTTGTAAGCGCATACTGCGACAGCGTAAATATATACTCAATTTTGCGTTTTCCATTAATATCGACGTCAAAATACGAAATTTTAAATGTGATAGCACTACCTGTGCCAGAACATAATAACACATTCGCTGTAATAGACATCAGGTATCCGACCATAGCGATAGACGGGGATCAGCACACGTATATAACCTTACCGCGCAACGATTTACAAAATTGTATGAAGATAAATAAAGATTACCTATGCGAGCGAAATTATCCTGCGAACAGGATTAATCCACACTCCGTGTGTGAAGTCAAAACGTTTTTAGAAACCGATAAATATCACGAAAATTGTAACATTATAAACATAGCGTCTAACCATAGTTTTTGGATAGCCTTAGGCGACTCGCACTCATGGCTATATTCCGTACAGGAAAAACAAACTGTAACATTTTATTGTAAAGACCACGGACAGATAAAGGAAGTGATTGAAAAAACGGGTAAAATAATATTGAAGAACAACTGCAAATTAATGACGGAAGACACGATAATAAAGTCTCCTAAGTTATCACACAGTACAGAAATAGAAACATTTTTACCACAATACAATATTTCTATACTAAAGAACGAAGCAAAGCTAAGCATAAATGCAGTGAAACCGATAGAATTACAAAACATTGTCCTACATTCCTCAAAGTTAGAGGACTTAAACAAACAAATTATAGAAATGGACAAAAGATTGAACGAACAACCGAATACAATTTTTCAATCACCACATTTTATCTATCCAACGGCTACCAGCGGAACAGTGATTGTAATAATACTAGCAATAATAATAACTGTTATTGTAATAAAAAAGAAAAAGAGAAACAGCCATGAGAAGCGAGTCACACTAGACATAGATTCGGAATATACAATTCCCAGATCTATTTTAAAGCGTAGCAGTAGCACGCGTTTTTAATTAAATATACAAAAACTTTGTACCTCCGTTTTTGTTTTTTTTACGGGGGAGGGATGTTGTGAGCGAAACACTCACAACCAATAAATACATATTATAAAATAAAGGAAATAAAATATTAAAATAATAAGATAGCTCGCCGAGAAAGGCTCGCTATCATAAGGTGTCAGGTGACACATGCCTCGTGCGCTGCCGGCCGGTCATCGCACTGGGCAACGCACCAGCCACCTTAACGAAGTAGCGAAGCCAGCTTAGCAACAATCATGCCACCGGAAATGCATACCTGCATTTTGGCAATTGTTGCTAAACTCGCAAATATTTCCCGCGCGCCGGATGCGCGCGGGAATGACCATATATGGTCATACGGAGGGCCCGATGCCCCCACTAATAATTAAATCCGCGACACTATTTAAGCCGCTGCCGAACAGCGGCCAGCGGGATCAGTAATCAGAAATCAAGCCGATACGTACGGCCCGTACAAGTGCATTAAGAGTTCGGGACTTAGCCGCTAGCAAGCGAGCAACGAGACGACGCGGTAGCTCCGAGTCACGCGTCGTATCTAATCTATTGTAACACGACGCGGCACCTTCGCCGACCGCAACCAGTGTACAACACAGAAATAAATCTTATATCAGTTTAAATTAAAATCAGTGAGTGAGTGATTTGAGGACCCTGCCTACAAAACCGCCTCTTTCCGCGAGTTCTAACTCCTTGGGCGACAACGAATCCCAAAAAATCTTTTGTCGCACCGCAAGGTACGGCAAAAATATTTTGTTGTACCGCAAGGCGCAACAATTCTTTTAATGTAAAATAAAAATAAAAATATAAGATTTATTATTTCAATATAGTAAGCAGTTAGCATGAAATATTAATTATTAAAAATTAATAATTATTTATCGAAAGATAGAAGTTTAATATATTAAAACAATATGGACGCATCTGAGGCATTGTAGTGGGGACACGGGAGGTGTCGCCTCAGAAATCCGAACAAAAAGGGCAACTAATGCCGAGCGCTGCTTTAAGTATGTATGATTTACGATATCAAATATGATTTTTCTCTGGCATTAATTAAAAGAAGCGAAAAGGCGCATAAGGCGCGTAGTGCATTCTTACGAACAATTTCACGTATCATACAATCGATTTTAGAGGCGAAGCTCGAAAAAGATTTTATTTGAAGTTCAATAAGTGTACTATAAAATTTTTTAATTTGCAAACACAGTTTTTTACATTCACGCCCTTTTACGAGCAATACCAGTTAACATAAAGACACAATATTTCAGCATTTAGTGTAGAAAAGTATATACGATATTTTATCGTATTTATGTACAATATTACACATTTTTTATTTCACGTAAGTTAAAAAAATTGCATTTTGGCCAATCACAGTAAATTTCTGGCTCACTGTGAGATGCAATGTTCTTTTTTGATCATTGCATCGAATTCTTTTATTTTCGAAATATCTACTAGATTTTCTGTAAATATATCTGTTAAGAAATATTTATAGGGAATTTACATGGATATTTCGAGAAACGCCGCGCAGTTGTCCGTTAGTTAGTGCACGGCGTCGTCGACAGGCGGCGTAACTCTCGGGAATAAGATGCACCCAACGCGCTATATAAAGACCACATGAATTCCCACGGGGAATGTGCGGCCACGTCGCATTCCCCGTCTCCATCTCGGGACCGATTTGCCTTTACGGCAGCATCCCACGCGAAAACCCCCATCGGTCCCTAACTTAACCTAACCTAACCTAACTTAACTTTTTTTTTTGCGAGGGTAGGGGGAAATGCATTTACGCACGCCCGTCCGGAATCCGTCCGGACGGGCAGTGTGGGACTCCCGGGAGCCCGTCGTCCCGAGATCGGAACCAAGTTCCCCATCCGATAATGGGAAACGTGGACCCAACCAAGGGATGGATGCCCCCGGACTACCCACTAAAACCCCCTTCCTATGTGCCCTACTTCCACCCAAGCATGGGTGGGGGATCGGAAACGTCGGCTAGACATAGCTACAGTCCCCCGTCCATTAGGGGTGCGACTCCAGCAACGTAATCATGGCTCGCACCACATAGCCTTTTCCGGCTTCTCTGAGCCCTCCTTTCCTTGTCTCTGGTCTCCTGGAGCTGGATTTCGTAGCTCCAGATACTAGCTAGAGCGGGGGATGGAGGATTGCTACACCCTCGGGGGGGGGAGGTTTAAAACCCGCCCCTTCTTGCATGAAACCTAACCTAACCTAACCTAATTAACTTTGATTGCACTTATACGAAGACTCAACGTACACTGAAGATACAATAACATCGCGTATTAGGTAAAGCTCAACATTTGTTTACATTGTTCCACTCTCGATATGTTTTTTTATCAGTCCACTCAATTTTGTTTAAAGTTCAAATGCTACCTATATGAATAAATGTATACACAGAAACACTGTTTTTATAATTATATACAATTATACATTAAATACACGTTTTTTATGCCTACAAAAATATTTTACATTCAAAATTTAAAATTTATTTAAAACATCGTAACAAAACAAAGGCTTTAAAAATTTATGTAGTGTTCATTTAATTTTGTACACGACTGTATTTTTTATGCCATATACTTGCCAAATATGCAAAAAACAAAAATCGATTTTTTTTTACTCCTTTGATTACTCTAGAAGCCCCCTTTAAAATTAATTATATAATTATAATGTACAAATTGTTTTTAAAGTTTCTCTGTTGTGTGTGTGGTGTGTGTGTGTGTGTGTGTGTGTGTGTGTGCGTGTGTGTGTGTGTGTGTGCTGAGAAATTCTAAGAAGTTATATAAAGAATTCTGAGAAAAATAGTATCAAAGTATTTCTTTATAATACCACCTTTATATGTATAATATATAAGTGAATTTTAATGGAAGTACCAATTTTTTACCATGGGAGATAAATTTTTGGCTGCAACTTTAATACACACATATATGTACAGTATACATACATTTTTCGTACATATTATGTATCGGTATGCAGTCGATAATTTATCTCCCATAATGTAAGCCATACATTAACTTTTGTAGAAACTTTTGTAAAATTTGATATATTGTAAAAATTTTTTATTCAGTAATTTTAAAGAAGGAATTTTAAGGAAAATCTGAAAAAATTTAAGATAATTTTTCCAGAAATCTTAATAAATTTCGAATATAAAAATTCTGAAAAATATGAGAAAAATTTTCGTCAAAATATTGAAAAAATTTTTTAATTTAACAAGCAATATTTTATATTCTTTCAACTATAGGTATTACCGGTATCTCTCGCACAGATCTTTCAGTTACACTTTAACTTGAGATTCCCTACGGTAGCATCATTCGACAAAGTACAATCTCTTCTGGCTGTTTGCTTGGCAGCTTTATATCCGCTGACCTTATCTGAAATTTTCTATTCCATCAATTCACTAAATATAGATCATTTTATTACGTGGGATGATTTTTTACAGAGATTTAAGGCAAGTATGTCAAAAAACATTTATTATTAATACAATATGTTAGTAATATAATACAATTAATACAATCAAGCTAATGAATTATTTTTAAACAGAGATATATCATGTAATTTTTTCAGTCTTTTTCAGTCTTTTTTTCTTTCTTTTTTTGCTAACGGGAAAATAATATAAGTCGCAGTAACTTAATAATAAAAATATGCACCAGTTAAACATTGATAGCAATTGAAACAGATAAAAAAATAATTATTTTATTACAAAAACTGTCATGAAAATATCCTCATATATTAACTTGTATGATTACTTATTGAATAGGTAATCTGATAATTACATTAGACTACATAGTGCTACATAAATGTTATACAATTTCGTAATCTGTATTCACCAATTTAACATGGTATCTGTTTTTCATTTCAGATGCTCTCTGGCTTTCTTGTGAAACGCTTAGACAATACATACATGTTCTTCCATCCATCATTTAGAGAATGGTTGATAAGAAGAGATGAGGGAGAATCAACAAAGTTCCTATGTGACTATAGACGTGGTCATGCAGCGATAGCATTTAGACTGTCTCGTCTTGAAGCATCATTGGACGGTGATAAAGCTTTAGAATTAGGTCACCATGTGTTGAAGGCACACGTTTACAGAGGCGTAGCACCATGCTGGCCTTCACGTGATTTACAAGTATATTACATATTTATAATCAAGACAAGATAGTAATCAACTGCACACTGGTGAAAATTTTTCATAATATTATTAAAAATTTTTCACGTTTTAATTTTATATCGACTTTTGAAAAAATACTTGAAATTTTTTAGAAATCTACAATTTTTATTTTTTTTCGGAATTTATAAAATAAGAAATCTTAGAATTTACTAGAATTCTCACATATTTATAAACTTGTAGAAAAAGTTTGTATAAATTTTTAAATATCCTTTATATTAAAATATGAAACAAAATATTGTACATTTTATAAGATTTCTTCAAAAATTGTAAATTGAAACGTTCTTACAATGTATCAGACTTCATGTATACAAGATGATTTAATAATATGTGAGTAAACCATAAACGTATTGATAAATACATAGTACAATTTATAAAAGAAGGCAAACTTTTATTTGACTACTATGATTGGGTGTAATATATTTCTTTCTTCAAATATTTCTTAGTCGCCAAATGATTAACCAATTAATAGTAATAAATTGATAAATTTATTTATAAATCAATCAAATATGTCAATAAATCATGAGAACGTATTAATAAATGACTTAATTTATGTCAAAAAATTCTGGCGTATAATAATATGCAATGAGGATTTGTAATATATGCCATATGATCTTATTACATTACCTACGCTCATGAACTTGTTCATTCATTATGCAATAGTAATATAAAAACATTTAATATACATATTCTACTAAGAACATATGTATGGCCACACATTGTATGTAGCAAGCAGCTAATCGCAGTGAGTATCCTACGTAATCATCCATGTGTGACGATGAATTGTATGCCTCTGTCTTCTGTATATGTCCCATTAGTCACAAACTTTTTTTTTATAATTTAAAAATTAAACTTTGGAAAATTTTGAAAGAAAGAATCGTCTTAAAATTTAGTAAAAAATACGTCATTTTAAATATTAGATTATTTCGGATTATTTTATCATATCATATTTTTTATAATTGCTTTGAAAAACAAGCAATTATAAAATATATCCTTTCTCTATTTTAATAGGGAAGTTCAAACGAACAATCACTGATAGATAGCTGTAGCAGATTTCTGTTTTTTCTAATTAAAAACCGCACAAGATAACAAAAACACAAAAGACAAAAGATTAACCATTCTCTATTACGTGTTTTAACGAAAAGATTACAAAGTGATTTATTGAAGATAAATTTCCAAAATTAGTCCTTGAAATAAAAGTAAATAAAATGTTTAACCAGTACTATAATAGCACGTATTAGCATGCCATGTGTTTAATATTTTATTTTAACCCTCCGTGATCTTCGGATTTGTAATAAGTTGGTCATATGGAATATCACACTTCACTGACATTTTTGAGGTTTCATTATAATTACTTTGCATTTTTTAACTTTTTTTAAAGGTAAAATATTTTTTTAAGGTAAAATATTTTTTTAAAGGTTTAAATAAATATTACATAAATATTAAATAAATGTTATGTAAATATAATTTTAAACGTTTTATTAAAATGTTAAATTAATATTAAATTAATGTTAATTAAATATTATATAAATATTTGCCCTAAATCATTATTTTAAATAATTAATTATTAAAATATAAATATTAAATTAATATTAAATTAATATTTGTTTTTATATTATTTTAAATATTCTTTTAAATTTAAAATAAATTTTAAATAAACATTAAATAAATGTTACATAAATAATTTTCTTAAACTATTATTTTTAATAAAAAATTAATAATTTTTAAATATTAAATAAACGTTAAATAAACGTTTTATAAATATTTTTTTAATCATTACTTAAAATAAATAATTAATATAAAATAAATGTTTAACAAATATTAAATAAATATTATTTGTACAATAAACCCTAATAATGTAAAACTAATAAAAAATAAATATTAAAAAAACATTTATAAAACATTACTTGTTGATTGGGATAGTTTAAATTATGCGAAAACTGTCGAGAATTGTCAAAAAGGTGATAGGAACTGTCAGCATACCGTCTCGTAGATGGTGCGCTAGGATTGGGTTAAATAACTAATTAAAATTAACTAATTGATGGAATTCTTTACCAAATGCGTTGAAATAGTCAGAAACTATAGAACTTTTTGAGAACTATAAAAAATATAATAAAAGTTTATTTTTCTTGAAACTTGAAGTGCCACAGGAGATTAGCACATCAGATTTTTAAATTATTTTTTAAAATTAATTCGGTTGAGTTGATACAAACTATTGATATAAACTATCAAGAACTATAAAACTATTGCAAAACAAGTTATAATTTCTAAGGAATAATTGATTTTTACAATTCGGTGCGCTATGTGAACTTTTAGTACACCATATTTATAAATTTAATTTTTTTATATTTAATTAACGGAACTCTTAAAAATTCTTACAGAGAACTCTAGAACTATTCGAAAGAATACTAGAACTCTAAGGAAACTTTTGGATTTTTAAATATGGTATGCCAAGTTCACGTGAGTCCAAAATAGTGCACCATGGCGCAATAATGTCACCAGAGCGTTTTTTATTTTTGTTTACTATGTGATTGCATCACTTAAAAAAACTGTGCAAAAATATATGTTATAGAGGATATTCTAGGAAATATCCTCTGTTTTTTATTTACATTAACAATATTTAATATTTATATTAAATATGGTTGGTGTAAATTAGAAACATAACCTTCAAAAAATTCTTTAAGATTTAAATAAAATTTTTTAATCTCCATATTTTGTCAAATTTTTTTTTATATTTTTGGAAAACTGTCTCATTGATATTCATAACACTTTTTTTTATCAAAATTGGTCAAGCTGTTTTCAAAAAAATTATCTTTTATTTTTCTTTCCCCCTTTATATCTCCTAAAGCAAAAAAGATATCAAGTTATTATTAATTAAAGAAATTTTATTATCATTTACATCACATTAATGTAACTTATGGCATGAATTTGAATCAGATGTCTATAGAGATTTTACATGCTTATTTTGGGCTTATACATGCTGGACCCTTTGCAAATTACAACATGAAAGTCTAAAAATTCATAAGTATACTGTTTCAAAAGTCATAAATCTCTTTTTACTAAAAAAAAAGTTTATAAGTAAATCTTACAAAAAACGTATTTGCGGATTGGGATGCTCTGTACCCAATTTCTGTTTCAGTGGCTGGCGGACGCAGATTGACGCCTCGCTATGGCATTAAAATGCTTGAGCGTATAGTTAGAAGTCTTGACTATCGACTTGACCTGTGGTGCTTCATCAGCTTTAGTTTGAATGTTTTAGAGCGCGTAAATTAGAATCGAAAATTGCTTGGGGTGTTTTACATCCTATGTGACCATGCAGGTGGGAGCGTCCCAGATGCGCACAGTAATAAACGGATACAGCAGGCTGAGTGGAACGGACACAGTAACAAACGGACACAGACCAAACGGACACAGTAATAAACGGACACAGTAACAAACGGACACAGTAACAAACGGACACAGATCAAATGCGCACAGAGCGAAACGGACACAGTAACAAACGGACACAGACCAAATGCGCACAGAGCGAAACGGACACAGTGCAAAACGGACACAGTGCAAAACGGACACAGACCAAATGCGCACGGACCAAATGCACACGGACCAAATGCGCACACTGCACATGCGCACACTGCACGTGCGCACGGACCAAATACAATCCATGTACATTGCAAGCAGAGTAAAGTCCACCTAGGTTAGCGACTCGGACGGGGTGAATGCGGGAGGGGGGCCGAAGGCCCCCCTTGCCCCCCCCCCCCGTGTGTGTGTGTGTGTGCGTGCGTGCAAAGCATTCACTGCATCACATGGATTTGCGACTTTCCGTGTATGCATTTGGTCCGTGCGCATGTGCAGTGTGCGCATTTGGTCTGTGTCCGTTTCGCTCTGTGCGCATTTGGTCTGTGTCCGTTTGTTACTGTGTCCGTTTTGCACTGTGTCCGTTTATTACTGTGTCCGTTTGGTCTGTGTCCGTTTGTTACTGTGTCCATTTCACTCAGCTTGCTGTGTCCGTTTATTACTGTGCGCATCTGGGACTCACTCATGCAGGTTAAATATCCTTATTTGAATATTTCAGATATTATATTAATCTGAAATATCTAAAAATAATTTATATTAATTATTTTTTCCTTTAGTATTCATGAAAAATTGTTGTAATACATACAAAACAAATCTGAAAAATTGTTTAACTAAGTTATAAAGTTATATAAAAAATCTAAAAAATTATACGAAAAGTTTAAAGAAAAATTTTCACCAGAGAGAGAGTAATGTAAAAGCATAATTTAATTAAGCTTTAATCTTCCTTAGGCGATTTGGGTGACTTTATCGACCCAATGCCTCTCCTCGGCATTGTGTACACTTCGAAATATTTACAGTCCAAATGTGAAAGTATCGCGGTTGCTCCTATTGGCAGGTGCATCACCGAATCACATTACTGAGTATTTGGGTAGCGCACCGGCTTTATGCATGTACGCACATGAAGGTTCTGTCGAGATGGTGTCTCTTCTTCTTGAATTTGGCGCCAATGTCGGACTGACCAATAGCCAAGGTTGTACCGCGCTATCGCTGGCGGCTGCCCGAGGACATTGTGACGTTGTCAGGAGGTACAATCTCTCCCCTCGCTTACTCTCTTTATTTAAGCAATATACTTGGTTCATTGTTGTGTTTATTTAACAGATTAGTTGCCGCTGGAGCCTCACTAGGACATGTAGATATGGCCGATCAATGTTCTTTGGTGCACGCGGCAAAAAACGGAAGATTATCCGTGGTTGGATATCTTCTTGCTTGCGATTGGGTCGTATCATCCAGCGAAAATAAGTCTGAAAACGATGCTTTGGAAATAGATAGAGAAGAAGCCACTCAACAAGCCGTAGTCGCGGCTGCGTCACAGAGCCACGAAGCTATTGTAGAGTACCTTTTGGACATGGCAGAAGTTATTGTAGATCGTCCTGATACATTAATAGGCGAGACCGCTCTAACAATCTCCGCTGCCAATGGGTCGACAGCAACAGTTTCTGCACTTTTAGCTCGAGGTGCTAATCCTACAGCTGTGAACATGAAAGGTCTTTCTCCCCTCATGCTTGCCGCCAAAGAGGGACATTGGGGTACTGCTGAACGACTTTTGCAAGGTTTGTTTCTTTTTTTAAATATAACTTGAATTTCCAATAAAAAATTTAATATTAAAAGAATGTTGAAACGACATCTCAGCGTCAAAATTGAATCGATAACGTTGATAAAAAACTCGATGTTTATTTAAATTTTGACTTTTCGAGCAGCCTTAAATAAACTGACACGAATAATAGATAACTATTCTTATCACTGTTTTGCTCAATTTTATAATTGTAACTTTATGCACATCCATTTATATGTATATTCAATTTAAGATAAAAGTAATATCAATGATACCTTTGATTTAATATTGAAATAATTAATCGATTTCATATCAATTTGACCTCGATTTGGCGAGTCATTTTGACATGTCGACCATCATTTCTTAATAGTATAGTTCTCATAAGAGTTAAAACAAAAAAAAATAAAATAAAATAAAATAAAAGAACTGTAGATTGCATGTAAGTATCGGAGTCGCTCATAACAAAGAATGAGTTTGACAATGAACTAACAGTGAATTTTACGACATTATACTACGCTACAGATAATCGAAAATTCCTCTATAAAAAGAGGATGATGATTCAGAAGCCTTAACTCATTAACTGTGTATGACGACTATAGCCGCAACGTAGAAAAAACAAAGTAAAACATTTTGAATTTGCATAAAACTTGTTACTCGAGGGTTTCTGGGGTCGCTGATTACGAATCCGAAGTCAGATGTACAAAATTAAAAATGGCAGATCCAATATGGCGAATCAAAATTACAAAAAATGGTATGATTTTTATTATATTTGGTATCCTTATGTTTTTTGGGTCTTTGAATCCGAATATGAAATCAAAATTAAAAAATGGCGGGTGCAATATGGCGCTTCAAAATACTAATTCCGTCTATTTTTTGTAACTTTGATCCGCCATATTGGACCCGTCATTTGGAATTTTGTAAATCTGACATCATATTCGGATTTAGAGACCCAAAAAACATAAGGGTACCAAGTTTCATAATAATCCGATGAACTTTCTTTACAACATACTTTTGGTCTAAATAGTAAAATTCTCTTACACAGCCAATGGGTTAAGGAGATCGGAAGAGTGTTTCAGAAAAAGGGTGACATATTAAAACAGATGCTAGAGGGTGAAAGTTCTACAATTCAGAAAGGCAAAACTTGGGGAAATACATTGTACCTGAGATAATGTAAACAAGCTGTATAATCAACTATAGCAAAATTCAAATAAAAAATAACGCATATATTATACATTAACCCATGCTTAACACCACAGTGATAACATTAAACTAACCACGAGATTTATAGAATGGGTGAAAAAAAGTTTTCCGTGTTTTTTTTTGGGCAAAATTTAATTGTTTGAACAATTTTAGACTTAAATATTTCACGGCTATTGACTTTGCTTCCAAAAGAAAAGGCTTCTGGATACATGCCACGTCTTGGTACAGCGTTGCACCGACGTTTCGGAAACGTTGCAATTTACATCAGAGTTACGAGCTCTGACACTGAGCTCTCTTGGATTGTGACCGTCCTTATATACCCCTTGTCCTGGTGGTAGAAATGGGGGTGAGGAGAGGGAACAGAATTATTGGTCCAATAGTAGCCCAGTTCATTGGCCTACCATTGGTCAACTGTTGGCTAAACTTAATACAATATTGGCTATTTGCTAATTAATATGTGCTGCTCGGAAATGTTTTAATTGATCAATTTTTGAATAATTGTTTAAACAAATTGTTTGACAGAAATTTATTATAAAGATAAGATGAATCATCTATCTGATTGTCACCATGGAAGTAAATATCCCATAGAGCTGTGGAAGTTTAGTGGATCTCTAATGGACGTCTATCTAACTTCCATCATGGAAGTAAAGGAGCATCCCAGATGCGCACAGTAACAAACGGACACCACCAATCAGATTGCTGGGTTGGTTAGTGTTAGAATAAATTTATAGAATTTGATTCGTGGTGTCCGTTTGTTACTGTGCGCATCTAGGACTCACTCGAAGTAAACATCCAATGGAGCCATGGAAGTTTACTGGATCTGTAATGAACATCCATCTGATTTCTATCATGGAAGTAAACATCCAATGAAGCCATGGAAGTTTACTGGATCTCTGATGGACGTTCATTTGACTTCCACCATGGAAGTAAACATCCAATGGAGTTATGGATCTCCAACGGACATCCATTTGACTTCCACCATGTACATAGACGTCCCATAGATCTATGAAGGTTTTGTCCATTAGACGTCCACTGGATGCCAATTTCTATGTGGATATTGATTCTAGTTCATCTATTCAATGCAACACATTTGGGAATGAATGGAGTATATTTTTAACTCGATAACACGTTTGAGGTTAAAAAATATAGGTATACCGTTCTAGGGTTAAGTACCACGTATTTCCTTAAGTTTTTAATAGTTTAGATTATCATATTTGAACTCAACACCCTTACAACTGTGAAGAAAAATCTCAAAGTTTCCTCCGGTCGGCAAAAAATTTCATTTTTTCCGATCCCCTTCTTTAATTAATATAAATAGTGAAGCGCGTCGAAACAAAGTAATAACAGGGAGATTGATTGATTGATGTTTATTACCTTTCTCGGGTGGCACTCAATTGGACATGGTTCAAATGGACACGGTGCATTTGCACACGGTTCAAAAAAACACGGTGCATTTGCACACGGTGCTTTTGGACACGATATTTTGCGCACCGTTCATTTGCACACCGTTCAGTTACACATCGTTTATTTGCACACCGTTCATTTACACCCCGTTCATTTGCACACCGTTCACTTGGACACAGTGAGAAATAACTATGCCGAGGGCACTTTACCGACTTTGCAGCAAACTTTGCGCAAAGTTTGCGTCATTTTACTAGTTGAGAAGTTAGTCTTAAGTTATTCAATGTATTTTGAAATAGCTGAGAAAACGGGAGCGGTGCATTTGCACACTATTCAAAAGTTCACGCTTCAAAACAGCACCGTTCATTTGAACACCGTTCAGTCACAAGAAAAGAAATGGACACAGCAAAGCTTTGCAGCAAAATTGCGACAAGATGTGTTTGTAAAAAAGCTTAGCTTTTGCTGGCAAGGATTGTCGTCAATAGTATGACACATATTTTATGAAAATAACAGGGTAGCATAGTAAAGCATAGTAAAGCATTACTTACTAATAAAGCGTAGAAAATTTGTAGCATCAATCTCCCCGTTATTACTTTGTTTTGGCACGCTTTAATATAAAATTTTAATATCAAAAAATTAAGAAATAAACTTGAATACTTAGAATTACAAGTGTGAAGAACAAAATAAACTTTCTCTGATATTGATTATACTACTATTATAAACTTTATATAATTGCACTTGCACTCCTGGAAATTTAACTTTTATTAAAATAAAAATGTATAATGATTTTAATTAATAAAATAAAGAATTTTAAAATTTTATTAAAAATTAAGAATTAAAAAATACTGCAATTTTTAGTCCACTTCGCTCTTCTATGTGACTCATCTTTAAACATAAAATCGTTATCATTTATAGTGCTGGTTGAATTCTCACTATTCTCATCATAAGAGACAGAGAGTTTACGGGTAATTGGTTTCGTTGTTCTCTCTCTCGTTGTTCTCAAGAAATATCGCACTGCGACAAGCTTCATTACTCTGTTGTGCTTCAGTCTATTTCTTTTCAAAGAATGGATGCTTCCATGTTCTGATCAATTTCTTTCGCAGGCACAGGAAGTCGGAGCTGTAGTAATGTTGATGCAATAGGAGAAATTATTTCAGAACCACATAGACCTTTCCACTAAGAGGATGATTTATCATTATTTGCAGCACGCCACAGAACGTTATAGGAGAAAAAACCAGTACGTTTTCGGAAATCTCCTAGATTGTCTAAGACTTCTGCATTGTTATTTTTAATTTTTAAATGACTTGCCAATTTTTCAATCATTTCATAAGAATAAATTAATTGAGTGTTGGTGAGGTGCTTTCCCTGATATTTTGGACCTAACAGATACGTCACAAAATGTATAGGTTTCAAACATGTCTCACATCTGTTGTCAATTGCTTTCTTGATGGTTTGCCAGTCTATCAAACTAATCAGTTCGTCATTTCTTTCAATAAAATTATCAATTATTTTGTTTAAATTATAGAATATTGCAACTGCATCAGAAAGCGTAGCACTATATCTCTCCAACTGAGCAATACCTCTTGCAATAGGTCTTAGTATTTTTAATACAGTTTGAATTCTTGGCCAGAAAACTTCTTCATCAAAAACTCCATTCCTAATCTTTTTAGCAATATTCAAGTCTTTTTTAATACTGTTGCTTGAAGTGCTTCTTTATTTGCTTCTAAAGACTCTAATAATATAACTACATAACCAAATCTTGTATTAGGAGGCAATTTCAAGGAAAGACTCATTTGACCATATTTTTCATTTTGAATACTTTTAAAAGCAGCTAATTTTACATGCGAGTATTTGATCTCTTTTACTATATTCTTAGCTTGAACGTGAATACTTTGAAAACATTTCACAGTCATTATATCTTTGGTTAAGTTCTGGAGACAATGATCAGCACATCCAACAGGTGATATATGTGGATATTTTTTCTCAATTATTTTCCAAGCCGCTTGCATATTTCTTGAAGAATCTGTTATAAACATCCAAATCTTATCACTTCCTATTTCTAAAATTACAGAATCAAGTTGCGTAGCAACATATTTACCAGTTTCTCTATTGAATTCTCTATCAAAAGATTTCCAAAATACAGGTATGGGAGTACTTAGAAGTATATTCAATATTCCTGCTCCGTTAATATTTGTTCATCCATCTGTCATTATTGCGAGCACCGAAGCTTCTTGAACTTTATTTGCAGCGTTGTCTTTTGCCTTTTCATACTCTGAATCTAAAAGAAGCTCGCTTAGTTTGTATCTTGAAGGTGGAATAAATGCTGGTCGAAAATGCTTGAAGAAATTTAGCCAATGCACATTTTGTATCATATTAAAACTGGATGAGAAAATAGCTCGAGCCAGAAGTTCATCAGCATAATTTTGTTCATCTGCAAGTGGAAATAATAAATTATATAAATAGATTATACAAATAAATAAATAATAAAGCCATTCATAATAAAGCCATTTTTCTTACCAGTTGTCATAGAATCAACGAATGATTTTATTGCACTTGAAGATGATGACCTTTCTTTTAGCTTTGCTAAAGATGGAGAACAACTTTCATCAAGATTATTGATGCAATTTATCGTCGAAATTTGTTCACTATTCGTATTGACAGCATTTACTATTGTCTCTTCAGCTCTCTCATTTAAGGAAGAACATTGTATTTTACTTTTATTACATTCTTTAAGATGTTTTCCTAATCTCGTAATATTTGCATTCTTATAATGTTTCAGACATTTTCGACAAGTAGCTGTCGTTACCTCTTCTCTTTTCTCAAGAACAAAATGTTTCCAAACATTAAACCTCTTCTCTCTACCCATCTAAAAATAAAATATATCACGGATTTGGAGGTTATATTTTACAGTTACGTTTAGCTTCATTCCACTACAGTTCAAGTAACTGTATATTCAAAACGAGAAATTGTATTAAATATGAATGTACAGAAAATAATATTATTAGGTTTCAACATTACGTACTTTTAAGTAGATTATGTAGAAGACAGCAAACCGGTACAGCTTCAGTGGCTTCAGTGCACTTTACTTCAATAATAATAAGGTGTTTAGTTTACAGATACAATGTTACCAACTGATGAAAATATAAAAAAATTTGTAAACATTAAAAAAATGTCGTTTTATCTTATTCATTAGTACGAAAAACAGCTTATTTGTGCAAAAAAGTATTAAAAACAAATTTTACCAAAATTACGAATAAATTCCCATATTACCGTTATTTTACCGTGAGTAATTGTCAGATTAAATTTGACGATAATTTTGCAATTTTTAACTGCGTGCGTTTGCACTTGTCAACTTGCTCGCATATGTGTGTGCGTGTGTGTGTGTGAAGGGAGGGTGTTAATTAATATTACAACGTTATTATTCATTAATAAGTATTAGATCGTTTGGATTTTGCTTATCTCTGCTGTAACACAACCCCCCTCCCCCCCCCACACACACACACACGATCAGATTTCTGCCACGTTCATGCCGTTGATTCTGAGTAACGCCAAAAGCAGGATATACACACACGTGCGCGCCATACACACACACACACACACACACACACACACACACACACACACAGAGAGAGAGAGAGAGAGAGAGTGTCACGAACACTTATATTTGCAGTCATTATATATGCAGATATATTTGTTGTAATCGCGCTCGCGAGCGACGGGTAACTTCGCCTCCGTCCCTGGTCGCGGTCCTGAGCCACCCGGGTGTCGGGGCGACTGATCCTCGTAATTTTTCTCACTATACTGTGTAATTAGCCGCCAGGTACGTTGAGCGTACCAATCTTTCGTAAACCACGGAAGATTACGCTCAAATTAATCAGGTCGCGGAAAAGAACAGGCCTCGTAGGCGACTTATCGGAGCCGCCAACCCGGGCGTTGGCGGCTCCGATAACCAGCTACTCAGCCCTAAATGGTAGAGGGGGAGGTTCGGCGCGGGCGGATGGAATCGGGAAGGCGAGAGAACCACCAAGACAACGTAAATTTAATCAAGAAATTAACAAATATATTTAACAATGAACGATAGCTTTGTAAGGCTCTGTCGAGTGACGGCTATTACTCGCGTGTGGTACAGGCTGATGATCGCCCGAAAATATATTTCACGAATACGGGAGGAGTATTAAAATACTTATTGTACAAACGCGGGAATTCTCCGGCTTGTCTCTGCTTTCGATGAGGACGACGGTCTCGTCAAGGGTGATCGGGACGAACAGTATAGAAGAGTCCGCGCGGCACGCGGCAAACTCGTGCTCTTTTGTACTCCATATTCTCTATAAAATCCCATGAACCATATGCGCGGTAATTATTATTAGCTCGCCAACGGCAAAAAACAAAGACATTTACTTCGACAAGAACGCAAGTACGGGAAGATTCGCGACACAAAAATACTCCAAGTTTTACATAATTACAAAGGCGCTACAATTCATAATATAATCAACGACGATGACTCGGCTGCGGATCGGGACACACACGCAACGCAATTTCACGGAAAGAATGACACGGAGCGAACTCACGCAGGCGGGCGCGATCGGGTGAGGCAACGATACTCTAATAAACGTGAGCTTATGACTCTACTGGAATGCTGAAAAGATACCGCGACAAACTCGTAATTTTCCCGCAGCTCGCCCGACCATGAAATTGGTGGCTTCACAAATTCGAAGTGACGCTGTCTTACCAAATCGCTCCTGCGTCTTCTTACATTCTTGGATTGCTCGGGATTCGGATCGCTCACACACACACGACAACGTCCGCAGCTCGAGTGCGGGATCCTGGATCCTGCGGGGGCCGCTCGGCGCGCCCCACCTTACCTCTGATAAGCCGGACCCTTATTGGCCGCGATTTTCCAAAATCGACTTGCGCGCGACGCGCAGCGTGCACGCCGTCGCTTGCTGATTCAAGCGCGGTGATCGATATTGTTGGATCCCGTGCACGGGAATTTTTGGCGCTTTCCTCTGCGGCGGTTTCCTTTCTCCTTGCCGGCCGCATCCTCCGCCACCGGGACGTTATCTCCTTCTCGACGAGAGCGTTTACTGATTGCAAGCTGTCGCGATCTCCGCCGGAACTTGTGCGGGATCGGATTTGAAGTCGCCCCAGCGGGACACCGGCCTCGTGCGCCTTCGCTGGATCCTGCAAGCGTGATTCGGCGGCAGTATCAGAATTCTCGTACGATAAAAATTGTAGGCAAGGTAAGGGCGGTATTACCTGCGGACCCCCGCTCGAAAAGAGTCTCCTGCAAATCTTTCGTTGTTAGTTCTCTTTTCAAGAGTATCTTCCATTGAGATACGCCAGATTATACAAAATAGGAGGTCTCCATGGCAACCGATTTCCGCCACACTCGCGAAATAGCGCTCGCAAAAAATCTTAACAGTTAGCGAAAGGACGACACACCAGACGACACACACAGAAAATATAACATAGCACGTTTTCACATCCGCCCCCTAGCAGGAGGACGCAGGACCCGCGTGACGTTAATGCGTAAGGGCCGATAAGGCCCTTGTAACGGACAGCAGCCTGCGGCTGTCACGTCACATTGTATATATACATATGCAAGCAAGTTGACAAGTGCAAACGCACGTAGTAAACCTTAAAATAGCAATTTTCAAACATTTTTATCTCCGAAACTAGACATAGAAAGGTCGCACAAATTGTAATTTTTCATTACGGCTAAAAGTACTACAATATATAAAAAATTCAAGAAAATTGACCGAGCTTTTTTTTCATATAAATTGTGCGAGGTCCTTTATTGTTTTGCTGTGTACAGCAAGATTTTCCCTAGTTTTATAACAAATTTATTATTAAACCGTGCACAACAAAATTTGGCACTATTGATGTAAAGTTTGTATTAAATGAATAGGATCATTTGTGATTTCTGTTGGTAATATTTATGTACAAGTCTTTCTCTTTATTTACAATTCTCGTTATTTACAATATTGTGTGATGAAAACTTTTGTCGTAAATTTGCTTGAAACTTTTAGAAAACAAAGCAAAAGACAATTACTTGTTCTAAAATTGTTGTCAAAATTAAACAAAAAACTTGCTGTAAAGCTTTCAGAAAATGTGATTTTATCAAACCTACCCAGTTGGGATTATAATGTAGATGTCGTATAACTGATTCTTTTTGTATACTTATGGCACCGAATAAAAAATAATAATTTAAAAAACATCGAATCGACGAAGGGACGTCTGTTCGACGTATTTGATTCGACATTTTTTTAATTATTATTTCTCTATAAAATATGTCTCATTTATTAATAAAACTCTATATGTTCTACAGCTAAATCTTGGTGTTAATTGCTGAAATTATTAAATTAATATTATAAAAAATTATAATTAGCACCAAGCTCTAGCTATAAACCGTATAAAACCTTCTATTTCTGATGTGTTTAAAACGAGATTGATCGGAGAAGTAATCTATTGAAGTAATTTATTGAAAATTGTTTGAAACTTAGTTTTTTGGTTGTTTCCAGTGTTAAAAATTGCTTCTAAATGGGCTAATTTTGAAAATTTTTCACAATTGATCCCGTATTGAAATTGATATCGTAATCATCAGATTTAAAAGTTAACGATTCTCGTGATCTTGACAAATATTTAGGACAAAATATAATATAATGTACAAAGCGTTTATTTGGATGATCTGTGCGATGAATAGTCAGTCAAATCTCCATCGCCAAACTGTTAACATCAAATACACATAATTTATATACATATTGTTATACTCCTCGTTGTGAGTACGTTAAGGATCGCTGCCAGAAATCTCGCGAAGAGGGTTTTAGTCACTACACACCACTCTTTGTGTTGAGCACTTTTATTATAAAGACTGTTTACAGTGTGCAGTTAGATCGCGACCCCGCAAGGCAGAGTGTCGCGTCTATGAGTGCATTGTCCACGATCCCGCAAAGCAGAGTGTCGTGGTTGTGTATAATACAATGTTTTTGTGTCGGCGATACACGACCCCGCAAAACAGAATGTCGTGTGTTATCTCGGATTGTCGACTTCTGATTGACCCGTCCCTCACTTTTTTTTGACAATTTATATATCTGTAAATTCGGTAGTCGGATCGAGAGAAGAGGAGGATTGCGTGAGGGCGTAAATCGGTCGGTATTCCAAAATCTTGCTTAGACAGCAAGTGCTGTCTAAGGAGCATTGCGCTAATTGTCGAGCGGATTGCGCGGAACCTCGCGCAATGCGCTTGATGCTGACTGCTGCAGCTGACTGACTTACGTCATCGGTGCTACTGACACTTTTCTTACCGGTATGAGTGTGTCTCTCATAACAATATAAAGTTTTTCAAGTTAATTTGTCGTGAAATTTTCACTAGTAATTTCTAATCTTCTCCCATCTTTAATTCCCAATTGGATTTCAATTATCACATTTCAATATCATTTCGAGTACTTATTTTTTATTGAGTTGTCCTCAATTATCTAGTGATATCAGATCCGAATCTTTTTATAACATATATTTATACATACATTTAAAGTATGCTTATTGCAAGTGGAGGGGATAGCGAGTAGCATTCCACTCTTGACCCTGCCGCAGGCCAAAGAATAAAGCGAGTGTTGCTCGCCATCCCTTTCACTTACAAGCACAGAATTGCCAATGTGGCTCTTTCTGAAATGCTAAGTTGGCATGTAAAATTTTCACTTTAGCACTTGATGCTAAATTGTGGCGCATTAAGAAAATATATAGTGGCAAGTGGTGCTTAAGTTAATATTATACGGATTCGAGTAGCTGGTTGAATTAGTTTTCGATTAGTTGGATAAAGAATTTTTAGAATTCTTGAAAAAAAAGATAGGCACTTTAATGAAGTTCTATCTTTCCAATCAAAGCATCTAACAAAAACTGCGTTTTGAAATTCACTGCTAGTATTCAAAATTTATAGTATGCATGAGCTAGAGATATCTAGTACTGGCAGTGAATTTCAAAACGCAATTAAACTCCACACATGAAATAGTATTTTTAGCCGTCTTGTATCTTGAGTAAGGGTACTTCCTCACGCTGCAAAAAAACAAAAACGAAAAAAAAAACAGAATCAATCACAGTTTCGTTATTGCGGAAGCGAATTTCTTCATACGTAATGAAAACTGGTTCCGCTTTTAAACTCATTTGCCAATGCTTCAACTTACTTTTATTGATAAAAATGAGTTGAGAATATAGGCCCAAGTGTAAAAAATGGTTTCAAACTTTGATGCTTAGTAACGCACTGTATCTTTAAAAATTGATGCATAGTGACGCTTTTGAGCTTCAGAATTGCATTGATACATTTAAAACTTGACAACTCTGAACAAACATGCTCCAAAACATTTGAATCTGATATTGTTGAAATTATCATGTATTTGATTGTTATTTGCAGGAGATTTATCTATCAGTACAGATACTGTGTCAGATGAAACAATGTCGCTTCTAGAACAACGTGATCTCGTTGGGCGTACTGCTTTAATGTTTGCCGCATCTGAAGGTCACACTAATCTACTTGAGTTATTTCTGGATAAAGGATCAATTTTAGAAACAAAGGACAAAGAAGGTCTGACCGCTCTCAGTTGGGCTTGTATCAGAGGAAGCATAACCGCCGTACAAATGTTGCTTGATCGCGGTTCTGATGTCAATACAAATGATAATTCTGGCAGAACTCCTTTGGATTTGGCTGCATTTCAGGTAAATTTTTCTCTGGTATATATATAATAACTCACGTCGTGCCCGCATTTGCCGCCTACACAGCAGCGGTTAATTTGCAGAAAAAATTTTCCCTCAAAAATTTCAAAATTATTTTAACTTTTTGTATTTTATGAACAACTCCAAAAATTCAGCAATATGTAACATGAAATGCTATAACAGAAATGTTTCTAAAATTTTACATTCAATAAATTTGAAAACATCGAGTGTTTGCAAAAAGTCTTCGTGAACTAATGTTTGTACTTTGCAAACGATATACAGGATTGCTTCCATCAAATAGACTTGGCGAATTTTTTTTCTTGTAAGTAGAAATAATACAGGTTAAAATAAAAAGCGTAATATTATGAACTTTTTCATTGTTTTTAATGAAACAATTTTTAACATTAGGTTTACGGAGCTTTCTCATATACCTATCTTTACAGACACGCGTTAAATTAAAGAGTATCCGTAAAAATAGGTGTACCATATAGATAAAGATTGAGAGGCTTTAAAGAAAATAATTTTTGATATATATTTGTTTCGTTAAATAAATAAAAGTCAGCATAAGTGATAGGAAAGAAATGTGAACTTCTTGTGAAATTCAAAATGCATTAAAATGACGCGTCTTATAAGCCTAGCGTTAAGAGTGAATACTAAGATTAGGTTTCAAGGTGAATATAAATGAAGTGCATTTTGACTTTTGACATTACAATTCTGAATCCGTAATACGATTTTTTATTCAATCACAATTGGCAATTTCTTATAAGTTTAAAGGGATGCTAAAGCAAGGAGTAAACTTTAACAGGATCCCAACATCGTCATAATAAAATTAAAAATGTCGATAACCGATCCCGTCGGTGAATTATCAATATTTTTAATTTTGTACCCCCATTACTATCAGCTCAGAACGTACATGTATTGGAAATACATGTACACATGCATACTAATGTAGTAGTGATTTTACCCGTTACGTCCAAATAGACGAATCAGGTATTAATTTTACCAATACCGTTTAAATAAACGCATTTTATTTTAATAATTTTACTTGTACCGTTCAAATAGACGCTTCAAGAATTATTAATTTTAACAGTTGCTACGTCCAGCCTTAAGGGATTAATCTTTTTATTTAAACGATTGGGAAGATATTTGAAAGGAGTGAAGGTAAGGCAGGGAAGGATGTAACGAAACGTAGAATTTCCATAGGCACGCAAATTAAGAGAGGATAGATGTCTCGGGTCGAATGCACTTTTTGTGACTGGTAAATGTGTGTCAGCGTGCCGACAGGCCCGTTATAACCCTGTTTTTCAAGTCATGTGCTCATAGATCCAAATTTCGAGTCAGCGAATTGAATCACTTTAACTCGGGACTGAACCAGGTGCAATCTTTGGTCAGGAGGAGAAAGGGTAAATTGTTTAAAAATTTAAATAAATGTTAAGGTTTTGCTTAGAATTAACAAAATATTTATTCTAATAAATATTTTGTTAATTTATTTTTAAAGTGAGAATACAATTTAGATGCTGAAGTTGTGATTTAAAAAGGTTGTAATGACGGTAAAATAATCGGATTTAAAACGCATAATAAATGTGTAAATAATTTTGCAGTTATAGAAGTGTGTGGCCGGAGAAAGGAAAACAAAAAAAAATTTTCCATTTTCCAATTTTAATTCTATAATATAATTATAATGATAACCGAAGAACAAGGGGATAGTTGAGGGGTTAGTAAATCTTGCTCTGGAGAGCTAAATAGGGGAATAACGAAGTGACAGGGCAGGACTTAGGGGAAGGTCGTTTGGATTGGAAGTAGATGAGAGTCGAGGAACGCTAAGTTCTTTACCGGTTGAAATAGTAGAAGAGATTCGAGAAACACTAAGTTCTTCAATGGTTAGGAAGAAGAAGAAGGAGGAACTCGATTAGAATCCTCGGCTGTTGGAAATAAGAGGAAATAATTTAAAAATAAGAACGTTTTTTAAAGAATTAAGAACGGAACGGAATAGATAAGTAAAAAGAAAAATAAGGAAATTGTGATCGTGAGACTTACTCATTACTGGTTCTCGAACAAATATATCTAAATCGAGTAGATTTCTTGACCGGATGGAACGGCACGAAAGTTTATTCACACACTGATTCTACATGATTATATTCTACTATAACTACTGGTATGTACTGATCCTTTTATACTAATGTTACCACTCTGCCATACTTCCAGCTACTCTGGCTCATAGTGATTGCGACTCTTAGTGATCTGACTGACTCTTAGTGATTGCTTACTCTGTCTCTCTGTGTCTGACTCTACTCTTCAGAATTTGGTATTTTTATACATAGGGCCTTACAGAGGGAGGATCGAGATGTAAGCGGTTCAAAGGTTCTAATTGGTAGGACTCTCTACAAGATTATACTGGGGTGGGTGAATCCTAAGTTTCCTCATTGGAGGAATCGTTACTTCTTTTTGACAAATCATACGTTGAGTAATCTGTCGAAAGTCTCTCTATTTCCTCTCAAATTCCTTTAATTTTATTGAAGAAATCCGACCTATCGCGTTGGTCTATCTTCTCTTCAAGTTTAAAAGATAACAAATTTTTTATCGTCCTAAACATGCTACGGTATAGTTTGCAGATGGAGAAAACGGTTATTTATTTTTTACTAATGTTTTGATTTTTTAATGCTTATTTTTTGTGAGGAAACGTGAAACCTTGGTTCGAACGTGAGTTTGTCTTTGTATTTTTACGTTCAGAATTTATTGTTTGTTGACTCGATATTCAAAAGGAGTTGAAATTATCAATTTGATTGTTTTGTCCATCTATGTTTGTCGTAACGTTACTAACAGACTAATCCTAGGCACAGTATATACAGTAGCGCAACTTCTTGTCGGCACGTTTGATGTTAGTATTGGCCAAAATGGAGTGCGCTTGCGCGAAATAAGGCAGTATAATCACGTGACAATCATCACGTGATCTCTGTTCTTCTCTCTTCATCATATAATGCTTTCTCATTTCTTTTCTATTTTAGATCATATTAAAGATAATTTAATTGTAATTGAAATGTAGAATTATTGTTCCCTGGAAATTAAACACTGGCAGCATTAGATTGCCAATTGATTAATTATTTATTTTTAGTATTAAAAGTAGCAACATTACATTTAATACAAAAAATAAGTAATTAATTACTAATTAATTTAATACTGTCAGTGTTAAATTTTTATAATAAGGGTTAACGATACAATGTTAATACGTGCGTAAAAAATTTTTTAACTGAAATATTAAAAAATATTAAATTATATAAATATTTTAATAGTTAATTATTTAATACAATATATATAAATGTGATAGTAATTAAATAAATATAATAATAAAATGAATAAAAACAGCATTAATAAATAGTATATATATATCAGATTTATAATTTTATTTTCTTTATGATTTATTAAAATAATATTGCAATATAAGTGATAAAAACATTTCAAATTGCAGGTTAGATGTATGCATAAAAAGAATTGATACATAAATATAATACAAAATTGATACATAAATATGGTACAAAAATAAAATACAGATAACACACATAATATATACAAATAAATTATTTAAACAATTTAAAATAATGTAACTTTTTAGATTAAATACATATGTATATGTAAATATGTAACATTTTATGATACATATATTCTGCATTAAATATCTACTAGTTTTTTCGCCCGCGTTTCAATAAATTTTTTTCCTAACATCAATTATTTTCGTGTCCGACAATTTATAATGTTTCAACTTTTATACATCTCATATATAATACACTATTTTCCACACCACCTTTGAGGTACAGTGTCAGGCGCGTTTTTTTTTTTTAAGTGGTGTCCCTAGTAGGCCTAATCCACTGTTTTTCAGTTTTACATTTTTTTTAGAGAATGTCCAAACACATTAATAATATGCATTAATAATACTTTTGTAATAAAATAAATATAATAAATAAAATAACTACAAACTATAAGTAAAACTAAATATAATATAACTAAATAAAATTGAATATAATTCGCATTATAATTGTAAAACTAATAATATATAAACAAAATTCTTTTTACTCATCTCTCTCATTCTATCCGTATCTCAGCTACTCGATCCACCTCGATACGAATTAAAAAGAGAGAAAGATAAAAAAGAAGAAACAAAACATATAATAATAATGAATAATAAATATAAATGTATAATATATTCACGTAGTTACATTAAACTTATAAAAACAAAGCTACAAATAGTTATAAAATAAAAAGATATTTATAGATGTTTGATATTTAAAAGTTTTCTATTTTTTTTATGAAGTCCTTTCGTTGTGTTTTCTTTACATGATTTATTATGTTCTGATAATGTGAAATAAATACGCATACGTAAAAATAATTTTATAAGAAATATTGTAGGAAAATCCGGCCATGGCGGTTGAAAAATTATATCTTGAGCAAGCTGAAATAAGTAACCGCCAATATTTTTTTGAAAACAATTTTTTTCAAAATTTTTCACAAACATTTCTTCTAATTTATGTATATAGAAACAGAAATCATAGGTTGCTATATGTAAGTTTCCGAACGAGTTTATTTCGTTGTTTTCATAAGCTCGAAATGAAGAATATAATGTTGTATTATCCAAAGTAGCCTTGTTTTTATTTAAATAAGCTATACATGTATCACATGAATGTATCTCTAAACATCTTTTTATTAAGTACCCACATACATATATAAATGCATTTTCTTCTGGCAGATCCATTGTATAATAATCATGATTTGGGATATCTAAAATTATACGTGATGAAGATGGAACAAATTCAGAAACGGTAGATGAAATAGAACTTGGTGTTCCAATTAGGTTTAACATATCATCTTCATCTGGAGCACAATTTTGCGTATCTGGATGTTTCAGAAAGGTTATACTAAATAATTTTTTAAAAGCTCTTGTAAATTGTATAGGTGTTGGATTTAAAGAATTACCACCTTGTTGTCTTATTAAACCAAAAAAATTTTGGTAGGAATTTGTGCGGGATCGGATTTGAAGTCGCCCCGTCGGGATACCGCCCTCGCGCGCCTGGATCCTGCAAGCGTGATTCGGCAGCAGTATCGGAATTCTCGTACGATAAAAATTGTAGGCAATATAAAGGCGGTATTACCTGCGGTAACGGAGACCCTCACTCAAAAAGGGTTTTCGTTACTCCCTCGATGTCCGCTCACTCTGCGACTTCCGTGAAAGTTCTCCGTCGAGACGAGACGTCCAAAAATTACAAAATAGATCTCGGTGGCCACTGATTCCCGCCGCACTCGCAATGCAGCGCTTGTAAAAATCTTAACAATTAGCAAAGGGACAACACACGAGACGACACACACAGAAAACACGACTTATCACGCTTTCGCATCCGTTCCCGAGCGGGAGGACGCAGGACCCGCGTGACGTTAACGCGTAAGGGCCGATAAGGTCCTTGTGACGGACAGCAGCCTGCGGCTGTCACGTCACAGTTTATCACGCGAACACCGCCGGCTCTTGTGATTACTATGATCAGTGCATGATTATAAAAATAATTATATACAATTTAATTAATTGTAATAGGACATTAATTGTATAATAGAAAAAAATAAAAGATTGACTTCAAGAAAGCTTGAATATTTTTTAAATTGAGGATTAAGATGTTAATTCTTAATTTACATTCAAAATTAAAACAAAAATGAAATAAAATATTAAATAACGTTAAAGATTTTTATTGAGAAAATACGGATTCAATTTTCAATTAAAGATATAGATTAAAATAAAAGAAATAAAATTTTAATGCTTCAATAAATTTTTTCAATGAAAAATTAACTTTTTAATTGGATACTTATATTACACATAACATTCGTGCTAAATGTAGCCGAGTAATTTTCACGTTTATAGAAAAACATATAAAGAAAAAAATGCATTTCCACGTAAAAAAGAATTTTTTTAAATTTCATATAACTTAATTTATAAAATCAGCCCTTTTTATATGATGTGTAAAATCCGATCATCAAACTCCACGTGATGCACATTGGATCACTCTGATGACAGCGGTATGATTGAATTAAACAATAAAATTAATGTGCAATATCATATTGATATCGTTTCATGATATCCAAAGAATACTGTATTTATTTGTTAAAATATCCTAAAATGCAGTGCAAATTTCAAAATGTATAATCAAGGAACATCGTATCAACATGTTTTTTTAATTGCTTAGAAAAGAATAAACCTCAAGAAACTGGATTGATATTAGCAAAATTTTAACAAGAAACTTGTGAAAAATGATAATAAACTTTCGCTTTTTTTAATTAAAAAAAACGTGTTTGGTTTTCATACGATACAAAAAATTCACACTTAACAAATCAAACTTTTACCTAGGGTTTCTCAAAGTAGAGTCTTTGCCCTTTAATTAAAAAAAAAAAAAATACATGTAATTTGGATGATTTTTCGCAAAGTTGCATCACTTTGAAGATTGCCTAAAAATTCGGTCAAAATTTTTGTCTTGTTTTTTTTTTGCGCCAGTGTATAATAGTTTTTTCTTTGGGGCGCACATACACATATTTGGCGCCTTTTTTAACTTTTTTTTTAAATATACATATACATGCATGCTTAACGTACGTATGTATATACATGTATGTCACGACTTTTTCCTCCGCGCGAGGAAAGCCGTGATCAAAAACTACAATATAGGAAGGAAACTGAAGGCTGGAATGGCCCGAGCGCCTAACATTCTGCGCGCGAATTTCGGCCGCGCACAAACGGTCTGGTTGGGCGCTAAATGTACTCGACGGTACGTCAATTCGCAAAAATTCGCCAAGAGCAGCCTCAATTCGCACGTGAAAAACGACCAGCTCCCCTAACAACAGAGGGGCGGGGTCTTGAACAGGAGCGCATATGACACGATAGCACGAAACGCGACCGAAAATCAAATAATTACGACGACGGATAGAATAACAAATAATAAAGCTTATTGCTCGAATAAGAAAGAAAGTAAATACAGAAAGCGAATGGAACACATTAGACGACATTCGCGCGCGCGAACACCGGCTCGACAATTCCGATAGTCCCGTAGCGCGCGAGCACGACTTTCATTACGCATAATACACTGTACCTCGGGCGAGTGAGATGTGGCGATAATCCCGGCAGTGACGGACTGCGAACGCAAAGTCGCAAAAGTGTTGGCCGGATCACGACAACGCGCTCCCCGAGCCGCAACGCTTGCTCTTCCCGATACTGATTGCAACACAAAGGATACTCGCGCTGACGCAATGCTCGCGAACGATATCCGCTGGTAACGCCTTTTCCACGCGACGCAACACGACTCGCACGGGCGAAGGCCTTGCGGCGCACGTGGTCGCAACTTCCGGGGAAACCGCCGACGAGATCCCCTCTCCTTCTTGGCCACGATACCCGATGCGATACAGTCCTTCCCGCTTGAATCCGATCAGGCCAAAATTGCGAGGCCGCTCTGCGGCTGACGCAACACTAACACGAATCTGTCGGATGCAGAACAAAAATGGGGGTGGCTCGCCGGCTAGTGGCTTTAGACAAAGAAACGTCGCGAGTAATGAGCCAGCTGACCGATAGGTCCTGAAGTGGCGCTCTTCCGTCCACTAGGCACTCTCCATGGTTCCCTTTCGATTTTCAGGAGGAGCTCAATCGCCGACAACGCTCATTTCCAACCTCGAGTACCGGAACACGTTCGACCGCAAGTACGCACGCAAAAGCACACGGAAAAAAGTTTGGGAATAAAGAAACACTAACTAGTGTAACAGCTGTATGAAATGAAAAGACGCTGTTGTACTTCCCTTGGCACAGCAGCTTTCTCAGTTTAAGAGCTCTACTGTCTCAATCTCGCATCGCAGCAGTCCCAACCTTAAAGTGCAGTGGTCGCGCCCTCAAGTTCTGGACAACAGTTCTCCTGGCGCTTAGTGCTGTCAATTACTTAAAATCGGCACTACTGTAGTCCTAAATGCGAGGTAGCGCTGCACTATTACCTATAATACAGCAGTGATGGCAAACTTTTTTCCGTGTACGGGAGATCCGCGACCGACACCGCAAACGCCTGCGGCCGCATGATCGTGCGCGCTCTAATTCTTCCGGGGGGCCTTCGGATCCCCCGCGAAGACAGAATTTTTCGACCTCCTCTGGCGTCTCTCGACAGCACTCGTCGTCTTCCGCCTCTCGCGAGAGGGTTCCGTCGTCCGCGGGGCGATCCCGCGACCCTCATGTAGCCGCCTTCAGTGTGCTTGCCGTTCTATTATCAGCCAGGGGCGCCAATTTTCTATTCGCCGGCCTCGGCTTTTCCGGTCACGTTATGTTCGCTTGTACTCTGTCCGTTCGCTTCACCTCTCTAGCGGTCCCCCGCTCCTAGTTGTCGCTAGCCGGGCCGGCGAAATTCCTTCGGCTTGCTCCTCCTTCCGCACACGTCTCTGGCTTGCCTCCGGAACCCCCGCTGATCACGGGTGAGGTGCTCGCCGCGTTACCGGAAAGAAACGAAATACTTCACACTAATTATGTTGTGTTCGTCGCCGGGGGCGTTACTAGGCAGTACGCAGTATACACTCTGGCGTAGGGCGCAAAATTTGAAAGGGCACAAAATTTAGAGGGTACTATGCAGCGATGCCAGTTTAGATGCTCACGCCAGCATGGCTGTACGAACGGTGGAAGTGTCTGTTGTCTCTCTCCT